>NW_018165280.1:3721364-3738116 GCF_001263595.1 Phalaenopsis equestris
TATATATATATATATATATATATATATATATATATATAGTGTACACACCAAAAATATCAGCACAAATCTCAAAGAAAAAGAATGATCAAGGCGAAAAAGCTTCATCTCGAGGTAACCAATCAACTGACGATTCAAAGCCAAATATAAAGCCGCGTCGCCAAACCCAGGGATAGGTTCTAGCTCTAGAAATGGTTCCCCCTCGATAGCAGCAAGACTTGCCGAAAGCGACGCGTAAATCATTCTAGCAATAAGTCTCGTCGAATACCCCATATAGGCTACAACAAGATTAGCCTAAGACTTTACAAGCTTATGAGACTCGGCCAAGGCGACAAACCAACTAGGCAGATGAGATTTGTAGGACTCGAGTCGAATAGAAAGGGAGCCACTACTTACTCAACGAAAAAAGCCGACCGATTATCGAGCCGGCCAGTTTGACTATAAGTTTACTGAAATCGGAGCTCTGGACGACTGTTAATCACGACTGTTAATCAAAGGACTGTTAATCAAAGATTGAATGTTTCTTGCTCAAAAAATTGTCTTGAGATTCCTGTTGGATGATAAAAATTTGTCAGTGGCCTATCAATATGTGTACTAGTTCTCAATCAATTATGCTTAACTACCATCATCCTAATATGATGTCCCACTTACCAAAGGTTAAATGATTCCATTGGCTTACATCGTAGGTTATATAATTGGATCACACTACTGAAAAGTCATTATTTATAAGGATGACACACGTTGTCAACACTAATGCAATTGCTGATAGAGCCAATATCTTTTTCCACACCAAGGCTATATTAAACTTCTTGATCTTTTGACTTCTCTTCTTAAAGAATGAAGAATAAACTTACTCCAAATGATATCTTCTATTAGGCTTATCTCAATATGTTTTTTTTTTCTTCTCAAGTTTGTCATGTAAGAAGGTTGATAACTCATATGAAATCATTCTTTTATCTACATGTCTTTGACTTAGTACATGGCCAAAATATTAATATCTTACTTGATCATTATAAATTCACTTGAACAATAATCACAAATCTAATGTTTTATTATTACAATGTATCTGTTAGCATTTTTCTCATGAAGTCAATTTGGACTTAACAATATATCTTTGTCGAGATAAAATCCTAAGTGAATTTATTCATAAATAAATCTTCTCACTAAGCATGTTTTGCAAGCATTGAAGGCTCAATCAAAAGAACATGGCTCCCTCAACTTTCTTGATCTGGCTTGCCCATAATAGGCCTAATTGAAACGTAGGCCCAATGTCCTACTTTAAGCCCATTATGCAAAAACTATTATTAACCAATAATAAAGGGCATTTAAATACACAAAACAAAATTTTTATGTATTTATGTAACAACCATCTAACATCACATCAAAATATAACTATAATTCAGGCTTTAAATATTAAATATGTTTATTGTACATATATTTATAAAATTAAAGTGTTATTGATATAAATATAAAATTTTAGGTGTTAGCAGTAAATCATATTATGATCTAGGAGAATCTACATACACAACACCAAATTCTTATGCATTTCTCTATCTCACACCTAAACTCTTTGTACATCGAAATATGCCAGCATGAATCAGAAAGACATCACATGAATGACGGAGGAAGTGAGGTGACCCCGCTGGGTCTACCTTGGATGATCTAGGGCCGCACGCTCAGTCGGCCAGTCCCACTTAAGGAGACACATCTCAAACAGATGAGGGATTGATCACTTCTAAAAAAATTCATCTAATCAGACAAGCTCAGACAAACTTGTGGCCTCTCAACTCAGATAAATCAAGAAAGTGAAATGGATCATCCAGCTCCATGGCGGTTGATTGTTGTGGGAGAGTGGTGCTCACATGTGCCCTCTCATAGCTCAAGGAGTTCGTCGGGACATTATCATATGCACTCCATCTCAGGAATACGATTTACCCTATCCTAATTGTGCTCGACAGTGCTATCACTGATTCGTGACGGTTCCCCGTACTAAGGCAAGCCAAACGATCATTTTGAGTCCTGTGTTTTCTGATCCATCCATTAAGAGCTTTTCTGTGTCATGTGACGTGATTAGCAGACTTTCAAAGCGAAAAAAATGACTTTAAGGATCTGGCGTGGCAACATCCAAATCGGGTGTTGCCAAGCCAACCCCCTCCCCATAAGGGTTAAGGGGGTTGCCTTCGGCATGGCCACACCCGTAGGCAGCGTGACCACACTGTAAGACAAGGTCCACAGCATAATTATGTCGTGGGATGGTGTGTGACCATGCTGACCCCCATTGACAGAGCAGCGTGACCACGTCCGAGCCCAGCATGACCACACCGACCTGCCCAGATTTTGAAATTTAGCCTGGCAGCCCCTTGGGAAGTGTGTCACTAGCGCTAACATTTCAGGTTCTTCTTGGACTTTGGAAGTTCTCCTTGGGCTTGTAAAAGACTGTGGGATTAACCCCCTTTTGGCATGTCCTAAGTGCCAATGATTAGCCATTTTTTGCTTGATTGACGAGAAACTTTGGAGATTTTGCATGGGGGGCTGGTTTAAGCTTCCCTCTCCCTCATTTCACCTATCTCCTCTCATTTTCAGTTTGAGCTGAAGTTTTAAGTGTTTGAGAGGGCAAGGGAGAACTCTGTCTTCTTTCTTAAAGAGCTTAGGGTTTTCTTGGATCTTGGAGCAAAGAAAAGAGGACTCTTCATCTTCCTTAAAGAGAATCTCAAGGGAGTTGGTTATCTCCCAAATTCATCTTCTTCTTCCGTTTTCTTCCACCAAATCAATTGAGTGTGTAAGGAGAGCTTTATGAGGAGGAGGTTGGCCAACAAAGAAGCAATTTTTTCTTCTCTCCTACACCAAAGGAGAGCTTCATTTAGCTTGATTAAGGGACTCCAGAGCTTTATTTAAGCTTAGAACTTTGTCAGAATCTCGCTAGACTCTCCTTCTAAAGGAGAGCTTCTTCGTTCTTTGGAGAAGGAGTGGAATGGACATCGTTAGAACTTAACTGGAGGTCCGAACCTCGCCAAAGTTTTGTTTTCTCTCCTTCCATTAGGAGAGCTTCCTCCTGTGAGAAGACACACTTCGATCAACTATCACGTAGGTGAAACTCCTTAAATCCTTTACATTTTCTTTTTTGGTGGGCCCTAGGAATAGATTTTGCTAAGTGTTGTGCACCTAAAATATGTAGTATTTATGTACACAATTTTTATAACTATTTTTTAGATATTGTGCTTTAATGGAAGGTATTTGTGTGTTTTTCTTTCAAGTACAATCAATGGGATTAAAATTAGTGAAATGAGTGAAAAATGATCAAATTTGGAGCAAAAATAAAGAAGATGTGCAAAAGAAATGTGGCGCCTAAGCGCCCAGAACTGGCGCTTAAGTGCTAGTAAAACCGAGAAGGTCGCGCCTAAGTGTCAAGTACCTCACGTTTAATCGCTAGAGATAGTTACTTGGTGATTCAATGAATTTGGACAAATTTTTTAAGAGGTGTTTGAAGCAACTCTTGGTGAAAACATGAGAAATGGTTAATGGACACAAAAATGCATTCAATTGGCTTTTGAAAGGAGGCAACCCTTGGAAGATTCATTGAATGTGAACACATTTTGAAGAGACACCAAGACACCTTTTGTAAAATTATAAAAAAAAGACTGGATTGGACTGAAGAGAGACCTACTCTCTCTAGCGCCCCTAGAGAAACTCTCAGCCCCTTAGTCACTGATGCTTCTCTCTCTTAGATTAATTAGGACATACATTTAGAGAGAAGAAGAGACGAGTTGTATTTTGTGAGTAGAGAGTATTGTAAGAGAAAAGAAGAGAAGAGATTCAAAAGAACTTCAAGAGTTTGGTGAAGAGAATTTGAGATAAGTTTTTATCGTTATGACTACATTTGATTTTTATTTAGATTTCATGTTTGTTTACATGATTTCTACTTTCAAACTTAAGGGTGGTTGTGTTTTCTCCATGAATTATGAGTAGTTTTCTTTATCTTTTTCCTTAAAATGATAAGTGATTAAGTGTTGGATGGAAATTCTGTGAAGCATTAATCTTTAATGTTGGAATAAGTTGTGATGATTATAAACCTTGTACTTCATTTATTTCTTGATTTGACCAAATAAGATGTTAATATTTGATGTGAAAACATGTAATATCCAAGACAGTATTGTCTCAATCAAGTAATGGTAAGAATCACATGAGATTGTATAGATGAGAATGTAATTCATATAATTAAGTGCAAATAAGTAGGAAAATAAATTGTGAAGGATGTAAAATTAGAGGACTTTAGAGTGACAGGCTAAAGCCCCCAATTTGGTTTATAGTTTTAGGTTTTAATATGAGATGTTAGCCCCCAAGTGGAGAGAGAAGAGGGAACTCTATAGTGAGAACTAGTATCTTCCCTACTTAACCCCTCTTCAAGACAATTCAAATTTTAAATTAGTTAGTGTTCTTTATAGCATCTCTAGTAAGGGTAAAGAATAATATTGCTCATATTTGGCCCAACACAATTTGAATACTTTCACAACATAATTTCTATACTTGTTATTTATTCATGATAAGAAAAAAAATATTTTATTTATATTGTCTTCATCTTATAAATATCTAGTTAAATTTAATTAGTTGTTTACTTTATTTTCAATTATTAAAAAAATTACAAAAAAGAATCAAACTTTCATTCCTATTATAGCATCTATAGTTTGAGTAAGAATATTTTGCAAATTAGAATTTGTTATCTAATTTCTTCTAGCTTAGTTACATATTGTATTTCTCCTTGTGAGTTTAATATTTGGGGGTTAATTAAAAAGTCTTATATTACTTAATAACAATACTTATACTTACGCAGTATCACATATTTAAATATAATAATTGTATTCTTATTTGCTTCGAAGTCAAGTTTTTGGCGTTGTTGCAAAGTAAGAAATATAACAAAAAATTAAAAATATAATCGCATACATCGTATTGTCATATAAGATCAAGATTAACTACTTGGTATCATCTGGCTGAATCAATCGTTTGCTATCATACAATTTGATTGGTTGGACAATACTGGTAGGCCCGACCATACGCCTTTTGGTTGGCCAACTTTGTGGTGTCATCGTGGGCTTGGTCATCCATGCTAGGCAAGTTGACCGATCAAGACTAGTCAGCACATCATACATCTATTGATTAACCGTTTATTTCTTATAGAAAGCCCTAGGTTATGATAGCTTTCATTGGACAAATTCCTAGAGATTTTGAGTGATTCCTTTGTGAACCATCTACACCTGAGTAGGTCAAAATCTTAATTTCTCAAGGCTGCAGCGGTATCCATTCTTCTGTGGATGGATCAGAACATTGCACTTACAAAAAGGAAAAAGCATTGTAGCTAGTTCATTTTGCAAGAGACGGAGAATCATTCCTTCAAGCAATCGACAGGGAAAATTCCCTGTAGTTGCTCACTAAAGTCAGAGGAGGATATGTTGCATATCCATGCAAGAAAACCCTAAGTGCCTATGTGAGATCGTTAGATGAGTGTGACTCGCTATTGATTGTGATCATTCTCATTGCATGATGTATTGTGTCACTATATGTGTTTTTTATGGTACATTTCCTCAACTGGTTGTCCGGCCAAGTTGATGTAGCACATAGCCTCGACCGACCACCCCGACTCATCCGCGTAGCACATTGCCCCGACTGGCCGTCCCAGCCCGGTCGACATGGCACATTGCCTCGACCGTTCGTCGTGGCCCGATCGATCGATCACTTTGGTTTGATGGGCCGCCTTGGCTAGATCGACCGATTTCTTTAGTCCAACCAGTTGCCCCCATCCTGGTTGATCAATCACTTTTCAATCGGTTGCCCCGACCGAGTTGACCGATCATTTTAGTCCAATTGTCCACCTTAGTCTATCTGAGCCCGTTGGCTAAGTTGCCCCAGGTTGACCACCTTGGTTGATTCACCGGGTTAAACAGTCGATTCCACTTGAATAGTGTGTGTTTTACATGTGTATTAGTATTAATTGCATGACTGTAGTAGCATGTTCATCACTTGCATCCTTATTGTGCATCTTTGAGCATATACCATCATATGCTCGCGACGAGTACTTCTGCCTCTCAATGGCACATTACTCCACATCTGCTTCATGACATCCTCTTGCCACTTAACATCACATCACGGGTGGTTCACACTTGCACTTCTCACCTTTATGTGTTTTCTTGTGCAGCAACTTGCATGTTCCATGACTTATACATATGCACGTACAACACTTGGATTTGTGTTTCTCACACATTTATCCCTCACATTCATACATCATGCAAATGGGTGGCTCGTCACCGAGTCAATCCTTTGTATAATTCTCTCCAACTAAAGTTACATCTCTAGACTTTCTACGACATGCCCACTCTATTAGATCACTGCCACCAGGACACACTCATTCTTCGGGTTGCTGCCTCCATGACACACCCACCGTTTCGGGTCACTACCTCCATAGCACACCCATACTTTGGGTCGATGTCTGCACTGCACACCCGTTCTTGAGTCGCTACCTCCACGACACACTCCTCATCAATTTTACAAAATGTTTGCTTGCATTTGCATCTATATGTGTGCATGGGTAGCAAGTCGGGCTCGAACGGCGAGTGACCCTATGTTGGTCGCGATGCCTTAACGAGCATTGCTTGTCAGGTCGATCTTGGTGAGCAATGTGAATTATCACATCGGGATTGACATGAATATGACTGTGCTAAGGATCTAAAAGATCTAACTCATTTCACATTGCATGTTACGGGTATGCATTTAATGACCCTTACTTTAAAACAAAAAATATATTTTGTTATTTATTTTAAAATTATGTGCATAACAAACTAGATCATATGTAAGGCCCTTGGATCTTTAGGATGTGGCTGGTGTGACAACTCCGTCAAAGTCATACATACCCGGAAACTTACCTTGTAGGTGTTGGTTAAGACGCTTCTCATTAGATGGTGTGATAGACTAGGGCTAGGGTGTTGGGAAATATTCAGATGTCTCTGGTTATTGTTCTTTATCAACTTGTTTGTTCTTGTCATGCATAACTTTTGTGTTTTTTGGTGTGCTTTGATATTTTTGGCAATATATTAGGGTGGTCTTCTGCAGGGGTCATGTCATATATATGCGCACGCACATGTAGAATAAAAAGGGGGAGCAACATAATGATTTTTACTAAACCTTCTTCTGCATGCACTGCTTGGCTCCACACCATGCATGGTCCATACATGTTGCATGCTTGTTTCGCTTTCCAGCTGACATTAATTTCATGTTGATCGAGTCCTTTTTTTTTATTATTCATCATGTACCTTTTATAGTCCTAGGAAGGGTTATTATTAGAATAAGGTACAAGCACAGGTTTCAAGGTGCTAGACGAGTAAAACCACGTGACAAGGACTAGGAGTTGTCTACTCATGTCCCGTACATTCATTCTAAATTTCACTTATGTCTAGAATTAGGATCGGATATGTATATATGGAGTCCGACCGCCTATTTTTTTTCTCTTTAAGGATATGTTGCTAACTCAACGACACCAGTCTTTTTATTATTTTACTTGGCTTGTTCTACTATTTTTCTGCATAATTGCATTCTTAAGCTATTTCCCATGTTTCTTTCTGTTTGCATCTAGGATGCTACCAAAATTACAATTTAGGCTCTTTAGGACAATTAAATTGTAAATATTTCTATAAAAATCCTCATAATAATTTCAAGATAAATTTAAATTTAGGATTAAAATTGTCAAGATTTTTTAAAACCTACTTTTACTTTTCTGCATGGCCTTCGGGTCGGTTTTAAAATGGGTTTCATAGGTCGGTTTTAAAATGGGTCGGTTTTAAAATGGGTTTCATAGCATGGTCTTCACCTAATTCATATAATAGGGTCTTCACAATATCTAAGGACCACTCAAGGTAATTGCAACTTTACATGTCCTGAGGAGAAATCCCCGTACTATTTCAAACCCGACTGACCTAACATAAATTTATATTTAGGCGGCTGTCAAGTGCGTTTAGGTTGTTAAAATGCTCCCAACCCAGACGAATATCAATCCATTTTTCGGAAACATTTCCAATTTTTTAGTTGAATCTCCATTTTCTTCTCTTTTTCAAGCGGCATACGAGCCACTTCGGCAAGTAAAAATCCCACCTCTTAGAGCTCGACCTGATATCATATGATAGAGTTTTGTTCCTTTGATTTTAGGGCTATTGAGGTCCCTGTGGATGACACAATTCAAGGATTGCTGATCGGGAATCTCTAGACGTTTTGGGTCAAGTTCCTGCACAACTAGGTATATTTCTAGTAGTTTGGGATGAAGGGTCAATTGTAGCCTACTCGGCTACCTCTACCTTCCAGAGATTACTCCTCTCTTCCTTTAACGACCCTTGTTCAGCCCTGTTGCTTCTTTTTTTTTCCTTCGTTGATATCATCTTGATGACCCGATTACCGATAAGTAGTCGCCCGTTTGAGATACGAGGATTTGTCATCTGTCTTTATGGTCTGGATGTGCTTTAATGTATCGGGATTCTTTGTCGAGATGATTTGGTTACTTCGCAGGCTCCGTATGTCGATGAGTTCATTACTCATGTGGGACCATGAGAGACCCATTCTCTGCCCCGTAGCTTAGCGGAAGCTTTGAAAGTATTAGTGCATTCCCATACAAAATAAACATTATTTAATAACCTTATACTAGTCGTCACTACTAATGTAAGCAAAACTCCTTTGGATCACGAGTATTCTTGGGCAACTCCAAAATGTAATTAATCAAGTGAGATACGTCCACTTGGGAGCACTCTAGACCCCAGAACAAGCAAACACACCAGAATCTCTGTTGTTGGTCGTTTACATAGGTATTCTTTTGCGGATATTGGTTCAAGGTGCTTCTGTCAGATCTTGTTTGGTCTAACATACTATATCTATCCTTGAGAGGTTTATCACACGTAGGTTCTGCACGTTTTCTTTCTCCTTTTTTGTCGCATTTGCTATATGTTTGTCTTTTTTGGTTCCTCTCTTCTCTTGATCATTCACATGATCCAAAAGAGAGACTTATTCGAAAAATGGGTGTAGACGATGATGGACAAAATAACGACTCCTTTAAAATAAAAAAAAATGAACGAAAACAATGCGGACCTTCAACGAACTGCTCGACCTTACAATTATCCAGTATTGTGGTTGCTTGGCCACACCCAAGTGTTCCATGGGTAATATTCATGTACGAACTAGAATGCTCCTGCAGTACCTACGTACTTTAGGGTACAACGTGTAAATGCACAAAGATTCATTCCTATAAATTGGTGTCTATTTCATGAATAAAGATTACACAAATTTATCGTTCATTACTGTGCTATTGCTGTCCCCTCTCTCTCTCTCATCCTTCATGCGTTATATTCCTTAGGCAGACCTCCCATATAAATTGGGATCAACGCTCTTATTTTTACAAATGAGGCATCTAATTTATCTTTTTTTATCACTCTTCAATAATAAAATTCACATTTTCATCTAGGAGTGTAAATTCGGGTAGCTGGTCGGGTTCTAGTCCGACCCGAATAGGATCTATTCGAACCTGACCCGAATAATAAATGGGTTGATAACTAAAACGTGAAACCGACCCAAACTCGAGTTTGACAAGCTAACCCGAACCGGACCCGAAAATTCGTGCTTATTCGGGTCACGTTTCAATTTCGAGTTCAACCTGAATCCGACCCGAATAATAAGCAGATCGAATTTTCTCACTTGAACCTGACTCATAAAAATATTTGGGTCAACCTTAACCCGAATTTTTCGAGTCCCCGAGTCGGAGTTGAAGTGCTGAGTCAATTTTTAATAAGGTGCTCATTTTATGAAAATGAGAGTTGGGTGTGGGATAGTCTGTATGTAAATTTCCGTATAATCTATGCGATTGACCATGCGCATTTCACTGGCACGCAAGACCTGAAATGTATTTAGGTTGCGGGTGAACACCTCTGCATAATTGTGCGCGGATTTGCTTGCGGACGCCCACACATTACTGCATACTTCCAACTTCGTCTTCCAAGCGATTGGATTTGATTTTTGTTATCAGCAAAGCGACACGATCGCGTCGCTCGCCACTCTTCTGGGATAGTAATGGTTGCAAATCCCTAGCCGGCAACCTTTGCGTCACTCTTCAGCGATTGGGAGACCCTTGCAAGAGAGGGATCTACCTAGGGCACCAGTGAAGCTGTGATGGGAATGATGTATGGCAGTGCTGTTCGGCTCGCAACCAAACTCCGGCATCATTTTACTCAGAGAGCTTGTCTCCTTCATTCTCACGCCACCAGCTTCGGTGATACTTCTCTTCAACTGTTATGACTCTTCTCTCTATTTCATAGAAACTTGTGTTCTCTATGTTGGATAACTGTACTGTCATGTCCGGGATGGTGCTGGTTTATTCTGCAATTATGATTATGACTAGCGTATTTCAGATGATTGCAGCAAATAGGAATTGTCATTCTGAATTTAGAATCATTGTAGTGAAATGAAGTAGAAATTACTTTCCATTTATAAGGAGGAATGATCGGCATAAGTCAATAATATGAAAAGATGCTTATTTATCATAACCTGAGGGGTCTGTTCGATTTCAAGTTGTGATAAGTGGTACTTTAATTTTTCGAAGTGAAAATTTGAGAAATTTTGAATAAACTGATTGTGTGCCTATCAGGAAAGTGCAAATTCTTTTATGTTCTTTGATTGTGTAGAAACTGTAAGTTTCTGATGGTGGAATAGTCACTTTGTTCATCTAGACTGCGTATTTTGGTTTTGTGCACCCACTCTAGGTTTAAATTAGTAAAACCCTAAGTAGGGAGGGCACATCCGAACATGTTGTAGTTAAATATTGTCAACTGGAACAAAAATGATTGTAGGAATTTTTATGAATTCTTAAATTTGATGTTGTTCCTATCGACTTCATTTTTGTGCAATTATGTATTTTAAATTATTATGTGTTTATATTGTAAAATCACCTCCTTTTCTCAGAGGTGACAAAAAATAAAAATTTACACAAGGCCCTAATGCCAGGAATATTACTAACCGAAAGCCTTTATTAATTGTTCTCAATTTTGGTAAAATACTTCCTTGGAATCTAGATATTATTATTATTATTATTTATAAAATTTTATGTTCTTTTTATTATGTTTTAAAACTAAATACTTTGATAGATAAATTGTCTGGAATGGCATATTTTTTTCACCGAATCCTGTCATGGTGATGTTAAATCTATGCCAGACTTATTGTTCTTTTGTTAGAATGTTTTAATGGTTGTACCCATGTATTGGGATGAAGGAGCATGCTTTCTACCTGCATTGATATTTTTATTTTCCTTCCTGGTTAAATGAAGTTCTCATATGGTCAGTTAAATATGTTATATTTCTCTTAGTCCTTATTGTGCCTATTAAAATGAGGGCATCATATACTATTTGCTCTAAGAAATCATCGTTTGGCATAAGCATGCAGTTTTTTTAAATCTTATTGGCTGGGAGCAATATCTCAGTGCAATGGTATTGGTTGATATTGGTTTATGATGTCAGATGCATCTTGGTTTATGAGGAGGCTATTAAATTTTGGTATGGAGGAGCAATGATTTGTGCCTTAACTGTTTCTTTTGAGCATGAAAGTAGCTGGCTTATGGAGTCATCCACCTTCATGATTGCACAAAGAGAAGAGTAATCCTTATATATATTTGATTGAAAACTATAAAGATATGGAACTTTATTTTAACTTCTATTTTAAAAGATTCTACTAATATGATATTCAACATCTTCACTATGCAGCGAGCAAATTAATGTGTTTTATTGACCAAATTTAAAAAGAAAAATTTTGACCATGCTTTATGAGGCTAAATTAGGCTTTTTTTGCATGTTATATAAGATTCGAATGTGTTGCTCTATTATTGATATGTATAACTGATTGTGAGATGCTTAATTATCTACCCATCAAAGTCACTTTTGTTGCCTTTTATGTCAGATAAAGAGCACTCATGCTAAGTTCACCTGCAGGATTTAAAGAGGTACCTGAAGAAGAAAAAAGTAAACTAGTTGGTAATGTCTTCAGCAGTGTCGCTTCAAACTATGACCTTATGAATGATCTGATGAGCGGTGGATTGCATAGATTATGGAAGGACAGGTTGGATTTTCTTATCTAATTAAAATTATTTATAACCTAATTTTTGGCCATTAAATATGTGTATTACATATTTGACAAATAATTTTTCAGATTGGTTTCAAAACTTCATCCTTTTACTGGTATGAAGCATCTTGATGTTGCTGGTGGGACAGGTATAAAAAGTTGAAGGAGCATTTACTTATATTCCACACAATTCTTATGTATTTACATATCTAAGGCCTAAACATTCATATTTAAATGCATACCGCTGAAATATTTAACATCCCATCCAAAATATCACAATTACTATCTTTTTAAAAAAGTGAGATACACGTGTAAATATCGATCTTTGGGTTTTAGATATGTAAATACATAAGAATTGTGTGGTATGTATTTAAATTTACCAAATTTGAAATACTCTGTGATTAAACAATTAATTCCACTAATATGTTGCAGTCATTTTATTAGCAATGAATGTTAATGTTAATAAATAACCTGATTCTTATTGGATATTTTTTGAATTATTAGTTTTTTTTTTCCTTTGGTGCATTAATGATATCAAAGAATTTCTTTAAATAGTTTACTTATCAATTGATTATATGTTTAACTGTTTGATTGCTTTCATGCTTTTTTGAATGTGAACCAAGCCATTTTGATTTTCTTTTGAGTGTTGAGTCAAAATTGGGGGGCATCAATAAAGCTTAATGTTCATAAGCAGCTTTTGTTCTGTTTATATATTTTATTTAAGCGTGACTAATTCTATAAGTAAAATGAGCCAATTTTGAATAAGATTTTTTCGCCTCGTTTTCAAATGAATCACTTAATAGCCAAATTGATTATATCTAATTCGATAAGAACTTGATTTATATGCGATATATTATTATATAATATTATTGCAAAACCCATAATTATATGCGTATATAATGCTGATTTATTTCTTGTACATGTTATTAAAATGATTGAATGCACTCTAGAAGTTGTGGACAGCACACATTTTGAGCTTTATGATGCTCAAGTAACAGTACACGATGAAAAACACATCTTTTTTCATGCAATTGTAGCCATGAAATTAAAATATTATTTGCAATTGATGTTCATCGACGTGACTCCTCCATTCTGTTTGGCTTGTGCTCGGCTCGATAGGAAAACAATCGAAAACATGAACTTGGTTTTTTTAACTCGCTGACCAAGTTGAACTCGTTTGCATTTGCCTTTGTTGGTTTATGAACCTGTCTGAAGAATGAACCATCTAGTCCTGTGCAGTTTGTGGTTAATTTCTTACTTTTTTCTTATTAATGCCTTCTTTGGTTTGATCTAATTCTTCTTTGGCTATAGAAGTTTTTTAATTTTTTTGGAATGTACTTTGTATATTTGATTGGTAGTAGTTGTTGGCATGTTTCTTCCCTTTTTTCCAGAAAAAGAAAATCAGCATAAAATTTTGCTGATATGTAGCAATATTTTAGAATTAATGGCTTGTTAATGAAACCGTGCAGGTGATGTAGCTTTTCGTATCCTTCAAAGAATAAAGAGTGTAAGTCACAGTGCCATGCAAAGCAGTCTGGATGACTTCAATGAAGAATCACAAATCTATGTCTGTGACATTAACCCAAATATGTTAGACATAGGAAAGAAGCGTGCCATTGAACAAGGTATCTTTGATGATACTGCCTTGAATTGCGGCCAATTTTGATATAATTTTATATTTTTGTCCCTATTACTTGCATTTGAGCTGGTATGCAGGGTTTTCTGAAGAGAAGTCTCTAGTTTGGCTTGAAGGTGATGCAGAAGCTTTGAAATTTGAGGATAATTCAATGGATGGTTATACTATTGCCTTTGGAATCAGAAATGTAACGCACATAGAGCAGGCACTCTCTGAAGCTTACAGGTGACCTCTATGGGCTAATCTCACACAACTTTTTTGAAAAATGTCATACATGCCACTTAATCCCTATGTATTTACATATCTAACACCTAAAGTTCAGTTTTTACTTGTATGCTATGCATGAAAAGATGTATGATAGTGGTATTTTTTATGTGATATTAAAGATTGTGGCTGTATAAATGTAAAAAAAGTAGAGCTTAGGTGATAAGTAGTTATTGGGCGGTATATATGTTAATGCCCCAACTATTTATGGCCATTCTTAATCCTCGAATCAACACTTCTCTGTAAGACGCCTTGTTTCAGGCACAATAAAAGAGAAATTTCTGGCCATCGGCATCTTTTTTTTTTTGTGTGTGGCAGGCAGGCTAGAAACCTGCCATTTTTTGTGCTCCTGGATCTCATATCATCCACCAGACCAAGTGCGGCTATAAAGTCAAATTAGTGTGTAGTAGCATAGACGCCTTGTTTCAATTCTAGAGAAGTTTCTGAAATTGCAGAATCAGTCTTACAATAAAATGTGGAAATTAATTTATATAACTGCAAAATAAACATATCTCCAGCCGTTGATTTTGTCATTTTTTAATTTTTATCAACTTTGAAGTTTTATAAACGTCAATTAATTTTCAGTTGGCGGTGTATGTCTGAAGGGGATTGAAGGCCTATGGACCTCAAAAATATTTCGGCCTTTTGGAAGTGACAGTTTAAAACATCTACAGGAAACAAATTTCAGACCATAGTTGACATTTCAGAAGGATGGTTAATATTTAGGTAGAAGTATACTATAGTTTGTAGAATTGGGATTATGATACTTTTTTTAATGCATCCCAGTGATTTGGAATGATAAGATGTGGCTTCGTAAAACACTTGAAATCAAGAACAGTGTTGTTGAAAATGAACTTGGTTATTAAATTTGACTTCATACAAACTAAACGAGCTTTTTGTTTGTTCCATAATTTTGTTTACATTTGACAACCTCTAGGGTATTGAAGCGGGGCGGCCGATTTCTTTGCCTGGAATTGAGTCATGTGGAGCAGCCCTTCTTCAAACAAATGTGAGTTATAGTTAGCATGTGCTATTAACTCTGGCTCACTTCTTCTGCATTTTTTCTCAATTTTATCTCTTTTAAATGATAGAACTGCTAAATATTTGATTTTTCATTCATGCATATGAATTTGTTCTGTGGTCTGGGAAAAGGAAATTCATAAAACTTTGTTATTTCCTCTGCAGTTATGACTACTACTCGTTTAATGTGATTCCGGCTATTGGAGAGCTCGTGGCAGGTGATCGAGAGTCTTATCAATATTTGGTTGAGAGCATACGTCGATTCCCTAACCAGGTTTGCTTTTCTCCTTCCTCTTCTTTCCATCCCACCCATGATGAATTTTTTTGATTTAGGCCTTTTTTTTGACACATAATGAAAACAAAGGGCCATTTACACATATACCACAGAATTTCTATGTATTTACATATCAACACCAAAATTTAAAATTTGACATTAATAACACCCAAGTCTTTCATACCACATCAAAAATACCACCATTTTTATTTTTAAAATGTGATACACCTTTTCATGCATGATTGAGGTCGCGTGCATGTAAAAATTGAAGTTTAGGTGTTAGATTTGTAAATACATAGGAATTGAGTGGTATGTATGTAAATCTTTGTTGAGAAAAAATTAGGGCGAAGAAAAACAAGAACGACACAAATCCAGAAGAACACAGAGATTTAATGAGGTTCGACAAAGATGCCTACGTCCTCGGGAGCAGAGCGGCGAGTTCCTTTCAATAATCAGAAAAGATATTACAAAATAGAGGATACCTCCTGTGGTTACTAACAAGTCTTTTTATAACCCTAGGAGTAAACCTTAGGCACAATATGTAATTACAACATTACCCCTGTACCAAACCGCGGGGGGTTTTCCCCCCCCCCCCCCCCCCCGCAAATCATCCCAATGTGGACGGATTCTTTCGCTCCGCTCCGCTCCGCTTCGATCTAGCGTCTCTCCCGATATGGTATATGAGCCATACCATAACAAATCTCCACATTGGCAAATATCCAGTCCCTTAGGAGAAAAATACCTGGGAGTTACAACTGCACCATCGTGGGTTGGGCCACCATGCTTCTCTAGCAACTGCAAACATTCAACAAATCCAAACAATGCAAGAACACAATGCAAGAACTTGTTGATGCTTGGTCAACATATCAGCTGCATTCTCATCAGTATGAACCTTTTGCAACAGTATCTCCCCAGAAGCAATCAACTCTCTGATCTTGTGATACCTGACATCAATGTGCTTGGTTCTCGCATGGTACACCTGGTTCTTAGCCAGATAAATAGCACTCTGACTGTCACAATGCAACTGAACTCCACCTTGCTCAATGCCCAGTTCCTTTATTAGCCCATCAAGCCATAAGGCTTCTTTAGAAGCTTCAACTACTGTCATATACTCTGCTTCAGTTGTAGATAATGCCACAATAGACTGAATTGTTGATTTCCAACATATAGGCCCTCCACCAAGAGTAAACACATACCCAGTTGTAGACCTTCTGCCATCCAAATCACCTGCATAGTCTGAATCAACATACCCCACAACTGAAGGATCATTCTTCTGACTGCCAAAAATAATTCCATGTCCTACAGTACCCTTCAGATACCTGAAAATCCACTTGACTGCTTCCCAATGTCGCCTTCCAGGTTTAGCCATGTATTTGCAGACTTGACTAACAGCATGAGCCAAATCAGGACGAGTACATACCATAACATACATCAA
>NW_018165280.1:3738768-3762299 GCF_001263595.1 Phalaenopsis equestris
CCTTGAACTTTTCCCCTTCTTTTTCTGATACTGCTGGTTTCCTTTTGTAGACCCATTTGCACCCAATGGTCTTCTTTCCCTCTGGAAGCTGAACTAGCTCCCAAGTGTGGTTTTTCTGCAAAGACTCCATCTCCTCAACCATTGCACCCATCCATTTCTCTTTCTCCTGGCTAGTGATAGCTCCTTGTTATGATATGGCTCATATACCATATAGGGACAGACGCTGGAACGAAGCGGAGCGGAGCGGAGCGAAAGAATCTGTCCAAATTGGGAAGTTACGTTATATGGGTTGGGGCTATACGGCACATGGGTAATTTGGGAATTACATATTGTACTGCAGGGCTTACTCTAAGATTATAAATAAATCTATTTGTAATCTTAGGTCTTTGAGAGAGAGTTGAATTTTGTATTTTGTATTCTTTTCTGAATATTGAAAAGAAGATCGTCGCTCTGCTCCCGAGGATGTAGGCATCTTTGCCGAACCTCGTTAAATCTCTGTGCTTTTCTGGAATTGTGTCGATTACTGTTTTTCTTCGCCCTAATTTTCTCAACAAGTGGTATCAGAGCCTGGTTCGAGGGGAAGAAAATTTTCTTCGGCGGCGTAAGAAGAACGATTTGGAGGCTTGGCTTCTGCGTTTTGGGAGAAGGTTTCACGTGGTTTGCCGGTTCGGTTGTTCGCGGCTATTCAACGAAGCGGATTCGGACGGAGCTCGGGCGGGCTTCAGAAACGGCCGAAAAAGGCAGAAACGACAGAAAAAGGAGAAATTCTACCGAGTAGAAGATCGCCTTTCCTGGAAGGTGTTTTTTGCGGCTGTTTGAACAGAAAAAAGAGGAATCGGCGACGACTTCGGCGAGGGCTCCGTCAAAGGCGATCGGGCGCAAAGCAGAGAAAGGAAATAGTGGAGGCCCGGAAAGGAAGCTGGGCGGAGGTCAAAAAAGGAAGGAGCGGTCCTGCGGCAGAGGGAAGAATTAAATTTCGGACATTCCATTGCTGGCAGCGGAGAAGAAGGGAATCCCTGGACAGGAGGCTACTTTGCTGTCTTGGAAGATTAAAATTAGGAAGGATTTTCAAATATCCTTGCTAGTGCTAAATTTTCCTTGTTGGAGGCTTGTTTCCTTTTCTGCAGACGAGAGGATCAAGGGAATCAAAGGAATATTTTCTGCCAGAACAGGGAAGTAGTTTAATTTCCCTTACTGCAAGAAAATTGATTATTAGGAGAATTGATTTCACTTAATTAAAGGAAAGCTTTTTAATTAAATTGTTTTAAATCAAATTAAGCAAATTTAATTAAGAATTTTCTTTGCTGGATAAGCAGAGGAAATAAAGGAAATATTTATTTCTTTTCTTGGAGGCGAAGAGGAAATTTTTTGCTTTGCTCGAAGATTTCAATTTTTTCTTTCTTTCTTTTTTTTTTTTTCTTTCTTTTTTTTTTAAAAAAAAATAAAAGGTCTAAGCAAGGATTTTTGCAGAGGAATTTTTTTGCAGAAAAGTTTTTGTTGCAGGATCAAAATTGTTCGCAAGGTGGACGGACTCACGGGAACGAACAGGTGCGAAGCAGTTCGGATAAAGGGCTACGGCAGTTCGGCGAGTTATGCTTCGAGGAGTTCGCGGTAGAGGCGTCGTCGCGATTTTGAGGCGCGACAGTTCATGAACATTCTCGGCATTAGGCGAGGTGGAGTTCGCGAACAGGAGTTCGTGTGCAGTTACCGCGAACAGGAGCGTTTGCAAACAGAGGAGTTTGGTGGTGTTCGACCAGCGGAGTTTGCAAGTTCGTCGCAGGTGGAGTTTGCGACAGGTGGAGTTCGGTAGGGTGTGCGGCATGTGCAGTTGCAGCGGAGTTCGCAGATTTGTCGCAGGAGTTGCTGCATGTGCAATTGCAATGGAGTTCGCAGATTTGTCGCAGGAATTGCGGCATGTGCAGTTGCAGCGGAGTTCGCAGGTTTGTCGCATGAATTGATAGGGTGCTGGCGAGCGAGTAGACGCGATTATTCGCGAACAGTGGTTTTGCGAAGGATTTCACTCACGAGACAATAGTTTAGCCGAGGTGCTGGCGCAAACAAGAAAGGTGCTTCAACCCACATTTGTGCATAATAAACTCCATGAGATTTTCTCCTAAAGGGCTGAATATTCGCAAGGTGGAGATTTTCTCCTAAGGGGCAGAATGTTCGCAAGGTGGAGATATTTCTCCTAAGGGGCTGGATATTCGCAAGGTGGAGATTTTCTCCTAAGGGTTGAATATTCGCCAAGGTGGAGAATTATTAGGTATGACTCATAATACCAGGATTTGGAGTCTCTTGGAATGAAGAGATGTCTCTTGGAATTGAAGAGATGTGTCTCTTAGAATTCAGTGGGTTGAGATCAGCGATGGTGCAGCAGAAGCATGATGGCCTAACCCACATTGTTGCAGGTGTAACTCCCAGATATCTTTTCTCCTAAGGGGTTAGATATTCGCCAAGGTGGAGATTTGTTATGGTATGACTCATATACCATATAGGGACAGACGCTGGAACGAAGCGGAGCGGAGCGGAGCGAAAGAATCTGTCCAAATTGGGAAGTTACGTTATATGGGTTGGGGCTATACGGTACATGAGTAATTTGGGAATTACATATTGTACTGCAGGGCTTACTCTAAGATTATAAATAAACCTATTTGTAATCTTAGGTCTTTGAGAGAGAGTTGAATTTTGTATTCTGTATTCTTTTCTGAATATTGAAAAGAAGGTCGTCGCTCTGCTCCCGAGGATGTAGGCATCTTTGCCGAACCTCGTTAAATCTCTGTGTTTTTCTGGAATTGTGTCGATTACTGTTTTTCTTCGCCCTAATTTTCTCAACAATCTTCCTTAAAAAAAAGGCAACTATGCGTTGCAAATTTTCTCCCGAGCATTTCATTTTGACATTTTTGTCCATCAATTCTCCATGTAATTTTCACTGGCTTAAACAGGATACTTTTGCTCGAATGATAGCTGATACTGGATTTTGGAAGGTTGAATATGAGAATCTTGTTGGGGGGGTTGTTGCCATTCATTCTGCAGTGAAGTGGTAGGGAAGAGCTTCGCATTTCATTCTTCAATTATCATTTAAATGTAAGATTTAATTGACTTCAGTTTCTTCTTGGCATCAGAAGCATTTTATTTTATTTTTTTGTTCTTTGCTGGAATTAAGCTCGATATGGATGTTAATGAAAACTAACAGTTCTTGGTCTTTTGTTCTTAGTTCAGTTTTTACAATCTATATTAACTAGAGGGCTTACCATTTCAACCAGTCTTACTGGCCAAAATAATCTGCGTAATTTGCCTTCTTGATGAAACTCCGTGAATGTATACTATGAGCTCTACGAAACTATTTCCGTACATAGCACTTAATTCTTAAGCATTTACATATCTCACACCTAAACTCTGAATTTTACAGCCAAAGTACCTTTCTTTTAGTTGAATGTCTGTAATTCACTTTTTAATACTTAGGTAGGGGTGCTTTGAAAGTAAAAATTTAGAGTATGGGTGTGAGATATGTAAATGCATAAAAATTTCCAAATAAAAAAATATTGTTCAATGGAGACAATTAAGTTGAGTGCGTAGTGTCACCTCCCAAAAAAGCCCTTAAGAGAGGTGGGCAGTCCAGGATTTAACTACTGTTTTTCGGCCCTACACTTAGCCGATGTGGGACTATTTGTCCGTGACATTCTCCTCCACCCAATCACGTGACGCCCTCGTCACGGATCGGCTCCACCGAGGGTCCCACTGGACCATGTAGAGTACACACACAGCAGACAGTAATCTGCTCTGATACCACTTGTCACCTCCCAAAAGAGCCCTTAAGAGAGGTGGGCAACCCAGAATTTAAATACTGTTTTTCGGTCCTACACCTAGCCGATGTGGGACTATTTGTCTGTGACAGTAGGCTTTTCCATTATGAGGCTATGTATTCAAAATCTTTGTTATGCATCTGCTGTGTGCTAATTAAATTTGATCAAATTTTTAAATAATATAAATAAACGATGTAATGGATAAAATTCATATACCTGATTTTTGAATTATAATTTTAAAGATCACAACTTAAAATAATGACTTCAAAAATTAAGAACAGAACATTAGAAAATGTAATTTAAATTACGATTTTAATTACAGTGAGAAAATTAATTTTAATGGTTTTAAGTAAAAGTAACAGCAGTTGTAAGTCAATATCAAAATATGTTGATATACATTAAACATGTGTCAGCATGAATCTCAAAGAGATTAAATTGATTTAGAGATTCCATAGATGAAAGATCAAAAGTCTCATCACTGGAAGATAAAAAAAAAATTTGACTAACCAAAGTATAAATTTCTTAGACCCGGACCCGAAGTTGACCAAATGCAGGTCGTCCGAACAAAAAACTAAGATGTACAAAAGTGAGAGAAGGCGCAGCCAAAGTCTCGCCCAGCATCACCAGTCACCTCAAAAGAGCCTCGGAGATTTTCATCAGAAGGTCGATGGTTTTACCATTATACACTGCGAACACGCCGCGGACTTTTTCTCAAAGAGCGAGCCCCCTGTCGAATTACGATAATTTATCCTCAAGCCGATAGTTTAGTCTCATTGTGATGACATGAGCTCCACATATAGGGGTTAATAGTCGATAACTGAATCAAAGCAGACGATCGACAGACTCAAGCCAATCGAGCCGATTCCAGACGATCGAAGATCAAGAAGAGCCTGACAACAGCAACTTAGCATAGTCTAATGAACGAGTCTTATTGAACTAAGACTGGCCAATCTCAACCAACCAAATGATAGAATGGTCGATTCATATGCTTATTTATGTAAATACCCAAAGTGCTCTGTAACTCCCCAATGAAAGTAGGTGTAAGCTTGTAAATACACATTATACTCCCCTTTCCTATAAATAGGGGGCTCATATCTATATTAAATGGCAAATCAATCAGGCGCACATACATTTTCTTCATTCCATTGTTCATTATTCGTGCACTCTCTCTCCCTCCATCTCTTTTTCTCTCTCTTTTCTATTTGATGCTCAATTCCTTAAGTGTGACTCGCCGATATTTTCAGATTCAACAGTTGATGAAGAAATAATTAGGCAAGAAATCAGCTGCATAGAAATTTAGTTCTCAAGCAATATTAGAAATTGGCAGCTGAATTTAAAATCCAACTAATTTGTAGGTTTGCAGTAATCTAACATTTTATTAAACTAAAAATAGCTTGCATTTATAATCACCGAAATTTCCATCGGATGGTCGGCAGTCTCTCTCAGTCCAGCCGAGTTGAGGAAAAATTATTCCATATGGATCGGACACCGCACGCCGCAGCTTGCGTGCGGTGTCCGATCCGGACCGTAAATCACCTGATCTACGGTCCCAATTTATTTTAGTGGGCCCCACCTAATTTTTTAAAAAAAAAAACGGAAATAATTCTGACCGTAGATTACCGTGATCTACGGCCAGGATCAGACACCACATGCAGAGATGCATGCGATGTCCACACGCAATAATTCCTCCGAGTTGAGGGGCATGCGAACGCTGATCCATCCTCCGAAATAAATTACAAAACTCATTTAATTGAATCGTTGCTAAAATGCTTTAAAATGATTTTCAATAAGAAATAAATGAATTTATAATGTTTAGGGTTTATGGCATCTTCTATTAATAATTTTAAAATAATTTTGAGCATAGTTATTATGATTTATTAAATAAAAGAAATAGCAAATCAATACAAGTAGGTTTGTCATGCTAATACACCACAAACATATAGTGTGCTCGCCTTTTTTTTTTTTTTGAAACGCTGAATGTGAATTTAGGGTTTCGGATGCTGCCGGTCAAAATGAGCCCTTATTCCATGAAGACATCAGACTCAAATTTGCGTCCGGAATCTAGTGGTCACTTGTGGCGTGACAAGTGGGCCCCACTGCAATGCACTGGTTGGGTAGGTTTCATAGAAGCGTGGGGCCCACTTGCCGCGTGACGCATGACCACTGGACTCCGGACTCAAATTTTGCGTTTGATGTTTTGATGAAATAATTTTCAGTCAAAATAGGAAGAAATAAAAAATAGTGATATCAAATGCATGAAATAGAGTAAAATTCGAGCCCATTAAAGATTAGAGTAATGTCTAAATTCTCTTTAACTTTTTAAATTTAGAGAATTTTTCATGAAGTATTACTTGGGTTTAAGTGCTTCTACAATTATCATAATATATATATATATATATATATATATTGAATATTTTCACGCAAATAGCTATTATGTTGCGATGCAAATATTGATAATGCTAAAATATTTATATGCATCTTAAGGAATGCTAGTAAAGGACATACTTTGTATGGAGTGACAACCTAATTAATGAAAACTAATTGAATTGCTTAAAAATCAGTTGTAATCAATTACGAACCTTTGGAGTTGAACGAACGGATGTAGACTCTAAAAAATTATTACATCAGGACTACGCATGTATAGTTATGTGCGGAGTCCGATGAAATCAAGTCACGTTGAGGTACAGAAAAAAAATAGGCCCGGTAACACAAAAGAATATTCCTCCCGTGTTATTTTGTGTTATTCAGATGTTATTATATGTTATTGAGATGTTATTGTATTCTGAGAATATTCCCGATGTTATAATAACACAATAACCCCATAAATAACACATGAATAACACACAATAACACATGAATAACACATAGTAACACCTGAATAACACGAGAGGAATATTCTCTTATGTTATCGGGCATATATTTTTTTTTTTCTATCACCGTCACGTAACATGATTTCATTGGACTCCACACGTAACTTTACGTGCGGAGTCCTGATGCAATATTTTCAGTTTTTCTTTTTTTTTAATCTTTTTATGGCATCCATGGTTAATAATTTTTTGGAAAAATGGATACAGCCTAATTCTCTCTCTCTCTCTCTCTCTCTCTCTCTCTCTCTATATATATATATATATATATATATATAGAACCGATAATCAAAAGTAAAAAATCATATAGTTTCATTAAATTGTTTTATTGTTAAGTCGCCAATAGCTGTGTTATGGGATTGCTTAATCAGCCTGTCAATCATGCTAGTTATAATTGTTTCATTTTTACATATTGGGACATCAATAACGAAGAAGGCTTGTTTTGAAAGCCTACAGCAGCGGCTTAAACCCCCATAGCAAATATTGCAGCAGTTCAAAATCGCTGTAAAAATCGTTAGTCTTTGCTCTGCGCCACAAGATCTGTTTACACCGGTCCTAAAACCGCCACGACAAACCCTAAGCTACAGTAGCGGTTTAAACCTCCACAAGTTTATTAAAAAAAAAAAAAGACGGTGGACATTGTGGCGGGTGTTGTTGAGTGTCGATCTTATTTTTTTTTAATTTTTTTTTTATTTTAAATTAAATAACTTGAAATGCAATCCCCACACTAACAGATGATTACAAAATAAAACTTACCATTATAAAGCATTTAAAACAAGAAAAAAAAACAATTTCCCAAACAAACTTATTAATGCATTCTGAAACACAGCACATAAATAGCTAAAATCCCAAACAAATCCCAAAGTTTTAAATTTATACCATACCTAAACTAGCTTAATTAATCATGCGGCAAGCGCACATGTTACGGTTCCATGAATTACTTGAATTGTTGTTTAACATTTGATAGTAGCAGAGGCCACCCTTGTCATTTACAGACGGATGTGGATTGATCCCGCACTCAAATGACACAGATAAAAGTGAAAAAATAAAATACAAGATACAAAATAATCCCAAGCCCAAAAGTTTAGCCTTTCATATTTCCCTGAAAAATTACACATTTGACCATCTAAAACAAATAAAAATGGTTGGAAGCTCTCATGTTGAGAAAGAACAAATTTTCAAATACTATAAATCCACACCATGAATAAAAAACAAACAAAGTTTATTAAACCAAAAAAGTATGACCCAATTATCTAGCTTGCACAACCATATCGAATGCCTCATTTGTAATCCTCTTTGGATTTAGTCTAAAGGAGAGTGTTCGTTATCTTTCTGTCAATAAAATAATCCTCTTCGGATTTACTCTTTGAATTTATGTACAGTATGCGAACGGCTTGGTGGTGAGTGTATTGTCTGAAGTTGTTGCATAAATCCTATCATTTCATCAAGAAATGAAGTAAAGTTTTCGCATCTCATGCTTAATAACTTATATGCCCTATTCCACACTGGCTACTCGAGTAAAGTTACTGCCTCCACTGCTTTCATCGATAGTAGTAGTACTGTGTGGAAAGTAGCGAGTAAGAGTAACTTGAATCCTTGCGTGCGTATTCTACTGGGGTGCTTCGGACTCATGATATCAAGGAAAACCTTCTTATTTGCCTCAATATTTCCATCCTCAGGCATTAGATCACCTACTGCTAGAAGCTAACAAAAGTGCACTTGTTGACAATAAATAATTAAATTCTAAAAGAAAATGAATTAATCATTAAAAATAACAGAGTATCTACAAAAAAAAATTATAATAATACTCATATGAGCCTAGCATCCTCAGATGACCATGTCTTTATGCGTTCAACTAATTTTCCATAATAGTAATTTGTCTTTAATGAACAACAATATATAACACATGAGATAATAATACATATCAACGAATTAAAAATATAAATAATATCTTGCTGTCTCTTTTTGTTTCCTAATAAAGCTTACTCATCCCATTTGTGCATGGACAAGTTTGTTTCTTATGAGTTAATATATGTTTCTCTACCCTCTTATATATATATATATCATGGCAAAGAGGCAATATATATATATATATATATATAAGATTTATTTTTGCCTAACTGGTAGTAAAATAGAAAATAATAAATTTAACATGATCGTCTGGTTTTGACCACTAGGTCACTATTTGACATCATTACATTGAATCAACTCCTTCTGGGACATCCTCCAAAATATCTTTTGATTTGTCGACATCTAAGAGTGTGGATATGAAATTATCACAAACATTCTTCTCCATGTGCATTACATCTCAGTTATGTGGCAGAATGATGTGCTCCCAATAAGGTAAGTTGGAGAAAATATTTTTTTTTCTTCCACCAACAGATCATCAAATCCTTCTGTTTCAAACTGGCATGCTTGCTTTTCTTGCTTCTATGGATTGCATCATTATTTTTACCAAAAATAGTCTGCAAAAGACTAAGTGCTAATAATTCTTTGAGGTGTTGTTCTAAATGCTTCAATATTATCACATATTGTTTTTGTCGACGAAATATATGTCCTTGCGGCAGCCAACTTTGATGACCCATGAAAGAAATTTTTTTACTTGTGTGCAACCATAATGATTTGATATTTTCAACACAACATGGACATGAAAATCTGTCTTTAGTATACCACCCATATAACATAGCATATGTAGGAAAATCATTGATAGATTATAATAATGCTGCACGCATTTTGAAATTTTGCCCTGTAACTGCATAATAAAATTGAACTCACAACCATAATTCCCACAACTCTTCAATTAGTGGTTGTAAGTAAATGTCAATGTAATTACCTAGACTTTTCTCGCCTAGTATTATAGTTGAAAAATTAAAAGATGAATGTTTCTTCTGAATCCAATGAGTTAAATTACATGCAACTAAAAGTAAAGGCCAAATATTGTATGGATTGTTCATAATTTTGAAAGGATTAAATCCATCTGTGGCCAAACCCAAACAAATATTTCTTGGATCTGAGGTAAAATTAGGATATAAATTGTCAAATGATTTCAGTGCGTCATCAATATGATGACACAACATTTCATCTCTATCACCGTATTTAGAGTGTTACATCATATCTTCAGGAGGGTTTTTTTTTTGTTTTGAACAATCTTCGTAATATATGTATTAATGGAAAATACCAAACCATTTTTAACTAATTTCTTTATCTTTTTTTTTTTCTTCAATAACTTTGTCATTCTCAACAATAACCCATTGTGATGAGCCACAAATATGACATGCATCTCAGTTAGCATCATATTGCCAAAATAACATACAATCATTTGGGCATGCATCTATCTTTGTGAACCTAATATCAAATGCTTTCATTAATTTTTTAACCTCACATGTACTTTTAGGTAGTAACGCTACTTTAGGGAAAGTAGTGACCAACAATTCTAACAACATATCAAAAAAAATTTTGTGTCCAGAAATGTTGACATTTTAGACAATACAAGTGTAATATGAAAGATACTTTTGTGAATGACTTACACCCTGAATATAATTTTGCCTCTACATCTACAAGCAGTTTTAAGAATTTATCAAAATTTTTTGTTGCATATGTACTATGACGTATATTATGACCTTCAATATTTATTGTGACGTCATTTGGATGAAATTTATCTCTTACTAATTCTTCCATGTCATCAATTATATTTCCTTCATTCTGATTTAAAATTTACGCATAAGTATTATCAATGCTACTTGATTTATTTATTGTTATTTTATTGACAGAACAATTTCTTCCCCATGTCGATTCCGCACAATATATCCACTAAAAAATCCCTTGGAGAGCAAATGCATCTTGACTCCTTTAAACAATGGAAGTGTCTATTAATGCATATTTTGCATGGACATAAAGTTTTGTCAGTTACATTTTTGCTCCAACTTGCAAATTCCAAGAAACTTTCAACCCCTCTTTTATATTCAAGATTCCATTTAGACTTGGTTGTCCAACTCTTATCCATGATTATTGAAAAGTAAGCATTAACTTTAAATTAGTAAATATTAAGTATGAAATTATTCAAATAATAATAAAATGTGTAAACCAAAGAATAATTTTGGAAGGTAGATGAATATATATTAAGAATTGGTGGCTTTCAAAAACAATCGGTGGTATTCTTGTGATATTTTGGTGATATTCTAGTGGTATTCTGGTTGTATTTTGATAGTATACTAGTAGTATTATTGTAGTATATGGTTGTATTATGATAGTATTTTATTGATATTCTAGTATGTCAGCAGAATATCAAACGTACACCACCATAATGCCCCCCAAATACCACAAGTATACAACCATAATACTATCAGAATATCACCATAATACATCTAGTACACTACCAGAATACCATAAGAATATCATTAAAATATTATCAGAATACCACAAGAATACCATTGGTGATATTTTGGTGGTATTTGGTTGTATTATGGTGGTATCCTTGTGGCATTATTGTAGAATTCTAATGTTATTTTGATGATATTTTAGGGAATACTAGCGGTGTTTTGGAGGTATTCTAGTGATATTTCTAGTGATATTCTGGTATACTAGTGGCATTTTAGGTGTATTCTGGTAATATTATGGTGATATACTTGTGATATTATAATAGTGTTGTGACAATATCATGGTGATAAACTTGTGGTATTCTGAGGGATTCGTGTGATAATGGTGGTTTACTGGTGATATTATGGTGGTATAATTATGGTATTATGACAGTATAGTTGTGGTATTATGATGATATTATGGTATACCAATAGAATACCACAAGTATACCACAATAATAACACCCGAATACCACAAGTATATTATCATAATACTGTCAGAATACCACCAGAATATCACTAGCATACTATCATATTATCACAAGAATAGCACTAGTATACTATCAAATTACCACTAGTGTACTACCAGAATATAACTAAATTACGACAAGAACGCCACCAAAATATCACCACCACCAGAAGACCACTAGTATATTACTAGTATGCTCCCAAAATGGCACAAAAATATCATAAATACCACTAAAATACTAATGTAATACAACTAGAATATCATCATAATATCATCAGAATACCATAGGATTAACATCACAAGACCACCAAAATATGACAATCATGCATTTATAATACTACAAGTAAACTACCATAAAATCACCAAAATTACCACCAGTATACTACTAGAATATCACCATAATATCATCATAATACCAACAACATAACCAAAATATCACAAGAATACTACGAGAATATTAACCAGTATACCACCAAATTACCACTAGTATTTTTATTGGTGTTACGGTGATTTTTTTCGTGCTGAGTCACCTAAAAAAATATTTTTCTTTTATTTTTATTTTAATTCATGATATCAAAATCCACCACTTTATAAATGACCCTAAATTATTGAAGTTTCAGTTTATTCTATTTGGAGAAAGCTACTGAAATACACCAAGCAGAAGCTCCAGAACATCACTTGCGGAAGCTGCAGAACATCAATTGCGCAGATTGAAAACATGGACGATCCAGGGGCGGCGCTCGCTCTGGCGATGGATTTAGACGACAGCGACCCTGTTTCGATTCTCGACCTTGACAAACCCATGGCCGACGCCGATTTCTTCAACTCTTTCGAGGACGATTTTGACGATTCTGACATAAGCTGAACGAGCGATCCTTCCTCGCTCCTAGCCAACCAAATCCTTCTGTAAGGGTTTCACTTCACCGTTGCTCTCTGTCTTATCCTTGCGCTCTTCGACTGTACTCTGTGGTTTCCATGGTGAAATTAGGGCTGAGGATTACGTTGTATCAATTACTGCTGTTTTTGGTAGTTATAAACTTCGAATAAAGAATTCTGCTTTACCGAAATGTGGAATTCAATCACGACGGCGGATATAAAACTATGTAATGTTATGAAGTCTTAGATGGGTTGCAGTTTGCCTGATTTGAAATACTTTGGATTTTGAAGGTGTTATGGAGGTGCATTTGTTTCTTGTCTTTTATATTCTTGTGCCTATTTTCAAACTGCTTCCAAGAGCATCATCATGGAAAGGTTCTTCTGTGATTAAGTTTTCTGTAACCAAAACCAATGCATTCACTTGTTTTAGGATGAAGCTAAAATTACGATGAAATGATTGCAAGATTCAGGGGCTGTCTGGTAACGAATTTAAGGCGAATTTAATTTAAATCTTGCCAGACAGAAAAAAAAATGGAAAGTTTTCCTGGATTTAGTAAACCAGTTTCTTTGCAAAATTTTCTCAGTTTTGTCTTAAATCCCGCCGCATCTACAAAATCCTGTTAATGGCAGTATTTAGTAAATCCCGTTTTAGAGGATTTACTAGAGCTTCTAAAGCCATTACCCTATACCCTCCCTTAGGATTGATAATAAAGGTGAATGGAGGGAGAAAAGTGTGGTCCACATGGATTAGGTGTAGAAATTATGTTTTTTTAAGTCCAAAACATGATTTTAATGGTTTTTTCTTATTAAGGAAAACATCAGTTTCAAGTTCTTTCATTGAGTGCAAAATCTAAGAAAATTTTAATGACCTGCTCTTTTGATGCATAAACAATGAGGGAAAGAAACTTGAGGCACAAAGAAACTTATGTGGGCTAGCTAAAGCTTATTTTCGGAGGCTGTAGAAGGCAGAAGACACAATGTAAATGAGAAGATGGTATTGCATGGGATATAATATCTTCATTCTACAGTTATTAAATAAAAGAGATTGGTATGAGATGCTTGGGAAACCTCACATGACAGAGGACAGTTGGGGCTTGATAAATAAAAGAGATTGGACAGTTGTGGTTGGTTCACTTTATCACAAACATTACTAATAATAATGCAAAGAAGAGACTACTTAGTAGTAATGAATGGTCTGACATGTCATAGTCTTGAATTGGATTGCTTGAAAATTGGCCTTGACCCCCACATTTTTCCTTTCTTTTTGGCCTTGTTTAGTTTTGTTCACTTGCCTCCAAAATTCTATAAAATGGCTTTTTTAATCCAAGCTAAACTTATGGTGCATTAGCAGTTACCATAATCTGTTAGTTTGGGTAGGTTTTAGGATTACTTGTTATTTTAATGCTACTGGAGCTTTTCTTGGCTCAGAAGATCCTCGCTTTTAATTTTCAGATAATAGATAACTGCTATCTATACCTTTTTAATTCATGCAACTGCTCATATTTCAAATATAACTTTTTTGGTTTCCCTTGAAAAGTTAAAATTGCTTTAATGTCTGACATTTTCATTGGGCGGGAATCAATCAGGTTGCTTTTTTTTCATGATTGTAAAAAACAAACTATTGCAACCTTTACTAACTAATTCCAGGGAGAAAATGTTTCTGATAGCCATTAAAATATGAAGTTTGAGAGGATTTCTACTTGCTTTTTTAAATTTTGAAGTTTGCCAATAAACCTTCATGACAGATATTTACACATTAATATTAAGCTTAATACCTTATTTTTACTCTTATTTATTTCTTATATTTGATGAGGGCATTTTCTGATTCTTAGCTTTACAGCATGAACTTGCGTCATCTTATAAAGAGTTTAGGTTTCTACTTGTTTTTCTTTGTCTGAAATGCTTTCTGTTCATTTGATTATTTCTATTTTGGATTGATAATGCTGAGTTTGAATTTTAGAGTCATTGTTGTGCTGGGTTGCCATGTTTAGATGTTTTGATGGTGTTTGCCTAAGCATTATTCTTATAGCTCGTGTCTCTGAACTTGGGTACATTTTGCTTTTGATCCCATTGAGAGGAGCACCTCATCAAATTCCATTACAGTCTTCAATGATTATATTAAAAGGATGTTTTCTTTTAATTTGTTTTTCTTTAATTTCCTCTTCATATACTTTCTTAACTTTGAAATTATAGTTAATTTTCCCTTTGTTAGGTCAATTTAAAAAAAAAGAACCTTTCAGAAGTATAGTTGTTGTCTATTAAGATTGAAGCTGATTTATCTCCGAGCTCCATACTTCAAAAATATTTTCTTTTTATTCATTTTTTTGCTAACGATGGGGTGCTCACTCTATACTTTTACTGGTAATATTCATGCAAATATTTGGTTTAAAATGCTGATTTTAGATTTCTTTAAATCATAAAATTCAGTAATTTGTTTGCCAATCTACATTTATTAAGAGGAGCAATTTGTAATTTTAACGAGAAATAGTTGTATTCCTGTACAAAATAATATCCCAGGTGCCTCCCCCCCAACAGCTTCATTCTGCGTTAGAAGATGAGAATTATTAACATTGCAATTAAAAATGTTTGAATGGCTAAAGATGTTATAGAATTTGTAGTGGGGCTACAATTTTAAGTGTAAGAACAGCAAAAGTAGTCCTTGACGATCAAATGGAATGATAATGGAGATGTAGGACAAGCTACCAACTCATAAATTACTTCAAGAATAAGTGTTGTATTATTGTTGATATGTGAAGCTTGATTTTGTTAATCAATTATTTACTCAGATGTTTCAATTTTGTCGATCAAGCTTGACGTCGAGTTTGTCGAGAAGTAGACGCAGGCGAGGGCAGGGGTCGGGGGGGGGGGGGGGGGGGGGGGGGGGGGCGGGGGGGGCGGCCATGGTGGCTCATTTTTTTCACGGTTGGTTTCTTGGTATGATGTGACTCCGTGATTTTTCTAGTTCTCGGGTTTTTAAACCTTAAATCTAGTGTTTTATTGTTTTGTGCGCTTATGTTCAAAATCTTGTTTCAGATCTCTCGAACCGGTTTCCACAATTTAGCATCTCCCAATATGTTATAAGTTCAGAAGTTTAGAAAGACATGCATATATTTCTACAAAATCAACATAGAACAATTAAAAATTTGCTGCAAGAAGTTGAAGTGGAATAACCTAAAAAAAAGGTAAAAAAAAAAAAAGGACGGTGGCCTCATTGATGAAAAAACAAAAAGAGGAGAAGCTTATATATTGATTTTTTTTAAGAATTAGAGTTTTAAAAAATTGAAAAAAAAACAAATACAATGAAATAAAGTAATATTCATGTTTAATTTATAACACCTATTTTGTATATTTTTTAAGCCATGCTATTACTTGTGAATTTTGAAATTATATTTAACCATGCTTTATTCTAACATTATGTGATTTTAATAGATGTTAGACTTAGTATATAATATAGAAGATATGGTATTAAAAATTATCAATCAATATTATTAGAGGATAAGCTAACATGGTGTGATATGTTTAAGCATCTTAGATTTTTTATATAGAAGATTCTTGATATAGAAAATGATGTAATTTCTATAGTTAATATTTATTATTGGATTATTATAATGGAGATGTGATTTGTAGATTTGTGCTTGTTGAATCCTTAATTATCTTTTACGAACACGCCCTAAGAGTTAGAAATAGACGAAGGACGAAGAGAGAGTAGGATAAGCACGTAATTCATTGTCGAGAGAAAATCGGGAGATGACCATTTATTCATATTTTTGTCTTATATTTATAGAGGCGTGTTTTGTATAATTACAGAAAGAATGGAACAGTTATGAAAACTACTCTTACTTTATTTGATGTTTGAATCAATTGTATAGATTTCATATTATATTTGTATTACAATTTGAATTCTAATATGACGATAATTTTCTGGTTGATTTGTCTGAACTCGACCGACTGGGGCGACCAACTGCGCGGCGACCGTGCCTTGTGTCGTTATGGTTGAATGGCTATCTCATCCACCACAATAAAAGTGAGTCGGTCGATTGACCGTGATCAAAGGTTCCCATCGGCACTCTGGTCAGTCGAGACCGTAGGCGTGGCTGTCATTCGATTATTTCCCTATAGTTGTGTCAGTCAATTCTTGATCACATGGTTGGTTGTGGGCGATAGGACCCCCCGATCTTTTGACCATCGTCTTGGCCGTTCGATTGCTTTGAGATCCGTGCTGATAGCTTCAGTGTATGCATATTAGTTCCCCGAATTTTCCTGCTTCTTGAAATTAACAGCTACGATAAGGACAAAGAAATTATTAGCATTTGTTAGTACCAAATTTGAAAAAAAATGATTTAATAATTATATTTTCCTTGAATTCTTTGCCCAACGTGCTCTATAAATAGGGTCACAGGCTTAACATTGTATTCGTTGTTGTTTTTCTTTCCTAGCTAACTGAATTATATTATGTCAGACAATTCGAGAGAGCTCTCCGTGGATCCCAAAGATGCTTGCCAAAGTGGGCTACAGGCCTTCGACTTTTGTAAAGAAGAGTAGGGTTAAGAAAGAAAAACGGTCGAGGACCGAACCTGCGTCGGTTGATCAAGTCTGCTCATCTGGGGATCTTGAGGGGCAGATGTCGAATGTCCCTCGTCGGGGGACCGCTGTTCTCGAGCCTGGCATGGGAGTAAGCTCTGAGGGCCAGCAGGCCCTGCTCGTCGTGGGCGCTGAGGAGGGTGGAAAGAGGTCGAAGGCAACGGAAATAGGAGTCTCCCCATAGTCACTGTTGCAAGAAGGCGAAGGCACTTCGCAACAAGAGGGGAATAAGATGTCTGGCGGCCCTCTTCTTAGTAGATAGATATATTAGTGCCTAAAATTTTATTAGGCCGCCGCTATAAATGCTTGGTTGCCCAAAATAAGAGTTTGTCAGATTTAAAAAAGGGTTATGGATTAGTAAATTTTAAATAATAATAATAATAAAAATAGCTAGGATTTTAGCTTTTTTTTTTAAGGTAACCAAAGGGGTGATGCTGAGCATTTAGGAAACAAAGGGAGCATATGGTTATACTTATAACAACCCGACCTGAAACTAAGACGGGAATAGAGTTTAGATGGTATTAACATCTAACCACATTTTGAAAACTTTCAATACATATAAAAGAGCTACTAATCCATAAAATGCAATAAAATCTAAAACACCCTGAAACAATTACATTAAAAAATAACATCTCAAGTCAGTACCAAACAGTATCTCAATGTCTGAAAGAAACAATAAAGAGAAACTATCATCATAACAAATATACCTAACAGTATTGGTTATCCTCTGGTGAACAAAGTCTCTTCTGTCAGACATATCAATCTAAAACTTATCTTCTCCTGAAAGAAAACATTAAGTTGTAACTATAAGTATAACTTAGTGAGTAATTATAATATAACATGTATTAAATTTTTATGTTATGTTATGCATGATTGACCGAAAAAAAATGCAGTTAATTTCGTTAAAACTTTAAATTTATCCATTCACGTTTCACTTTAAGTATTTATGATTTTTAATCCTTTTAAAAGTCATAACAGGATTATCTTCATACCCGAAAGTATCCTAAAAAAAGTGTGAACTCTAAAAAATTGACAGATTATCGTCATATTCGGCTTTGTATCGAAGTTCTGCTTAAATTGACATTGCATTCATACCTTATTCGGCTTTTTCAGTTGTTTGCCTATTGAATTCACGCACAAGGGTTTCTCCTCCCCTTTCCTCCTTTCGGTCTAGCTTTTACGCAGAGGAGCTTGACTCCTCTTCTCTTCTTCTCCTACATGCACGAGGGCATATTCGTATCAAACTCCTACATGCACGATAATCCCTACTGAATAGGATACTTTCGGGTATGACGATAATCCCTACTCAAAAATTGTACTTAAAGAACAACTGAAAAAGCCGAATAAGGATTATCGTCATACCCGAAAGTCATAACAGGATTATCGTCAGACTGAATATAAACTGAGTTTGCCATCACCCTACTGACTTCATCTGTAATATACTTTCGCAGTAAAGAAATTTGAAAAACATTTTGCACTCTGCATATGTGCTCGTAAAGTCAATATGTAATCCACCTTCCCGATCCTCTCCACAACCTCAAATGGACCGACATATCTGGGCTCAACTTTCATGGCTTCCCAAAACGTTGCACACCCTTCAATGAGTTGATCTTAATACAAGCAAAATCTCCAACTTAAAACTCAACAGGTCTGTGCTTGGCATCGTAGTATTTTCTCTGTCTATCATGCACTGCCCTCAGTTTGTTTCTGATTAGTCTAATCTTCTTAGTCGCATACTCAACTAAATCAGCACCAATGATTTTCTTTCATCTGTTTCAACCCAACATAGAGGTGTTCCACACTTCCTTCTATACAAGGCTTCATATGGAGCCATCCCAATGCTAGCCTGGTAACTGTTATTATAGGTAATCTTTACTAAAGGTATATATGATTTCCAACCTCTATAAAGGTCAAGGACATGTAGCCTTAGTAGATCCACCAAGATCTGAATAGTTCTCTCTAACTGACCTTCTATCTGAGGGTGAAATGTTGAACTAAAAGTCAATCAAGTGCCCAAAGCTTCCTGAACCTTCTTCCACAATCTGGAAGTAAACCTGTCATCTCTGTCAGAGACAGTAGACTTCAACACTCCATGCAATCTTATAATTTGATCCACATATAATTTGGTTAGCTTCTTAACTGGATGTGCCTATCTAATAGGTAGAATATGGGCAGACTTAGCCAGTCTATCAATAATTACTTAAATAACATCCCGAATTTGGTGAGATCTAGGCAAACCAATCAGCAAGTTTTTCACGTTCTCTTCCCACTTTCACTCTGGAATCAGTAAAGACTGCAACTAACCTCGAGGACGTTGATTATTTGCTTCACTATCTAACATGAATGACATTTAGCCACAAATTTTGCCACATTTCTCTTCAATCCTGACCACCAAAATGTCTCTTTAAGATCTTGGTACATTTAATTTGTCCTTGAGTGAATAGTATATCCGAATAAACATTGCTTCCTCCATATTTTCCTTCATCAGATTATCAACATCTAGAACATAAATTCTGCTTTTGTACCTCAATAAACCATCTTGATCTTGGTAATACTTCTCTAAACTGTCTGTCTTAACATGTTCCTGAACTTTTTGAATACTGTTATCTCTAGCTAAAGAATCTCCAATTTTACCCTTTAAAGTTGACTATACAGTCTACTGATATAGTAGAACCATGTTGTCATCACTAGAATCAACTATAGATAACTTCAACCTCTTCAGATCGTTAGTTATCTGCTCCTACTGAGTAAATAAATTGTTCAAATTACCTGAAGCTTTTCTACTCAGCGCATCAGCAACAACATTCGCCTTCCCAAGATGATACTGAATAGCTAAATCATAATCTTTAATAAATTTCAGTCATCTCTTATCTCAGGTTTAACCCTTTCTGAGTGAAGATATACTTCAAACTCTGATGGTCAGTAAATACTTCACATCTAACCCCTCACAGATAATGTCTTAATATATTAAGTGCAAAAACAACTGCGACAAGTTCTAAGTCATGTGTCGCATAGTTTCTTTCATGATTCTTCAATTGTCGTAATGCATATGCAATGACTCTAACATGTTGCATAAGTAAACATCCCAAACCCCTCAATGATGTATCGCTAAAATCTAAAAAACATCAAAAACCAAAGGAATTACTAATATTGGAGCATACATTAAACAAGATTTCAGCTTCTGAAAAGTCTCCTTATAACGATCTGACTAGTCATACTTTACTACCTTTTAAGTCAACCTTGACAATGCATAACAATCTGTAGGAATCCCTTAACAAGCATCCTGTAATAACCAGACAAACCTAGAAAACTCCTGCCTCAGTGACAGTAGTAGGTCTTGGCCAATCTCAATCTCATTGGCTTTATTTTGATCCACTGATATACCGTCTCCATTGATAATGTGCCCAAGAAAAACCACACTTTTAAGCCAAAATTCATATTTAGAAAACTTGGCATAAAGTGTATTCTTCTTCAAAACTTGTAACGCATGTAAATGATTTGCATGAGTGACTTCATCCCTCGAATACACCAAATATCATCCTTAAAAATGGTCACAAAATTATATAGAAACTGTTTGAAGACTCTGTTCATCAGATTCATGAAAGCCGTTGGAGCATTTATCAGTCCAAATGGCATCACCTTGAATTCATAGTGCTCGTATCATCAGATTCATGATGCACTTAATATATTCGCTATGTCTTCTCCTTTAATCCTTAAGTAGTGATAGTCTAACCTCGTATAAATCTTTGAAAATACAGATGTCCCTTCCAACTGATCAAACAAGTCATCAAGCCTCGACAGTGGATATTTATTTTTAACTGTTAGTTTATTCAATTCCCTGTAGTCAATGTACATCATGAAGCTCTTATCCTTCTTCTTCACAAATAACACAGGAGCTCTCCGAGATGAATTTTTAGGTCTGAAAAACCCTTTATCAAGTAAGTCGTACAGTTGACTCTTTAGCTCCTGTAACTCCTTAACTGTCATTTTGTAAGGTGTCTTGGTTACAGACTCTGAACCTGGTAAGAGCTCAATATTGAAATCAATCTCTCGCACTAGTGGTAGCTCTGGTAAATCATCAAGAAACACCTCTGGATATTCTTTTACCGTTGGAATATCACTCGGAGACTGTACTTCCTTAGAAGTATCTGCTATATAAGAAAGAAAAGTCTGACTTCAATGGTTAAACAATTTGCAAGTTTTTATGCAGGTAATTGTCATAGATGCCCGTCTTTTGTCACCAGAATATTTAACTTCTGCTTCTCCAGGTACGCTTATTTTAATTATCTTCTTATTGCAATCAATGGTGATAATTTTCAGACATCCAATCCATGCCTAAAATCACAAGAATTCCACAAGGGCAAAACAATAAGTTGTGCATTAAGGTTCTTTCCTCCAATCATAAGCTCCACCTCACATGATTTATTAACTTCTAGGAAACACCATTTGACATTCTCACTGAGTGTCACATACATTGAAATAACTTTTAATTGCATCACTTTATTAAGTTCACCGGCTATAAAAAATTGTGATGCTCCTGAATCAAAGAGTACTCTTATCGGTCTACTCTTAAGTATATGATACCTATCATTAATATCATTGCATTAAACATTTATAGTTGGCTTATTAATATATATAAATCCTTGTTTTGTGTATGCCATTACATGAATCCTATTATTCTTAAAGTGCACTGATTTGAAATTATTAAGAGTAAATCATGTTTGTGAAGACATCAGGGGAGTCCTTAGCTTTCTGCTGCGATAATGCATGTACCCTTGGTTAAACATTCTGTTGAGTTTGATCCTAAATATTCAGCTGCTCTCGGTTTAGCATAGCTCTTTTAAGGTGGTGCAACACTGCCTCTGGAATTTGTTGGAGCCTTCTGACTGAATTTAGGGTAATTCTTCGTCATAGGTCCTATATGGTAGTACTAAAAGCAAGTGTTGGATCCAGTATACACTCACTCTTATGAGACCTTCCACACTTGTCACATTTCTTCACTTCAAACTGAGTGTCCACACTGCTGATCTAGCCTTTTTAGCACCTGTACTACCTAACTGGAAGGAGTGCCTCTGAGAGCCCTAAGAAAACTTGGATCCCTCTAAATTTCTACTCTTATGAATGTCCCTCCTCCTCTGAGTAGCCTCCAAATCAAGCTCAATCCTTCTAGCTCTCTCCACCATAGCAGAGTAATCATCGATTCCAAGAGGAATCAATGGCTGCCTAATCACATCCTTGAGACTAGATAAAAATCAATGGCACTTCTCTGCATTAGGAATTAACTTAGGTGCATACCGTGAGAGCATGGTGAATTCAACTTCATACTGCATAATTGAGCGATCACCCTGTATCAATCTGATAAACTTATTCTGCATTTGTCTCCGGGCGTACAGTGGTACGAACTGGTCTTTAAAAGTGCTCGTGAACTTGCCCCGTTGAATCATTATCTGGCTCTACCACCAAATTTCTCTTGCAATTGTTCACACCAACATCTCTCAGCTTCTCCCTCTAATGCACATGTCAATAATGTAACCATTCTTTCAGGAGGACAAGACAATTCATCTAGGATTTTATTCACTCTCAGCAACCAGTTTTCAGCATCTACCAGACTTCCTCCTCCTCTAAAAAAGAGAGGTGGTCTCATATCCTGAAATAATTTCAGTTACTTATCCATCTGAACTCTTTCAATAGAATTGGCTTGAGTCTGAGAGTTCTTTATCAATTGCGTTGCTGCAGTCATCATCTCAATAAATGCATTAGTATTCACTGTAATCTGAGGAAGTGCATTAACATCTACAATACATCTCTAGCTTCGTCCCCCTACTTTTCCATATTTTAAAATATCATAAGAAAAGTGATAATTAGATACAATTTAATTCTCTATCAATATTACTTATGAATTAAATCATCCTAATGACTCTTTTAGATCATGATCAAACCTACTTGCTCTGATATTACTTTTGTTACAACCCTGCCCGGAGCTTAGAAATAACTAACGTTGAAACAACGGCCGGATAGTATTACCATCTAACTATCCACATTTGAAAACTTCTCATACATATAAAATATCCACTGATCCACAAAGTGCAATAAAATCTAAAGCATCCAGAAATGTAGCACTGTGTCAGCGCTCGAAGCTGCAGTTTCTGCCTTCCTCCTCGAATGGTCAGCTAGAGCTTAGTGTTGGTACGAGAATTTGAACTCTTCTACTTTCTTCTCCTTCGATCCTAGCCTCAACACAGAGCAGGCCCGCATCTTCTTCTTGCACGATTTTGTTCTACGTCTTCTTCTTCCTTCTTCGGCTAGAGCATGGCAACTTCTCCTTTTCTTCATTTCTCTTCCTCATCGCTCAAGTAAATATCGCACAGCGAGGAAAAACTGCACAAAACAAAACCTTTTCATTCGGCTTTTTCCAGTCACAGATAAATCACTACCCCTCTTATGATCTCCTCACTCATGCGATGGTTTAAATGAAGAGACGATCGAATGATAGCGATATGACTCATCTAAGGGGATACGTCTGCCCGCACGTTTTTATTATTTGTTCAATATTATAATAGTTATTATTCTTTTATATATATAT
>NW_018165280.1:3762326-3785394 GCF_001263595.1 Phalaenopsis equestris
ATGGTATATATATATATATATCATTACTATACTAGCTTCTAAACCTTTCAAGGTCTGCTCATTTACATGAAAATGTTCTTCCAGTTAGTTGGTTTAATCATAGGGCATTCATAAATTTAACTTTTGAAAATATCCAAAATTTTTCAATGCCATGAACTATAAAGTAAGATGTTACCTTAACTATTGTAGGAGTAATTTAGAAGTCCTCATAGTTTACAAATATTGATATGGGGATAAAACAGCTTGAAGATTTCAGAAGGCTGTTGTCTGTTTGGTACTTCCATTCACATCAGTCTAGTTCAATTTGTTATATTAATGTCAATTTAACGGTCCAGTGTGTATAGGATGATACATGCGTGGATCACTATTAGCCAGCTGATGAGATTGCTGAGTACAGCTTATAAAGTTTGTTTGCGCTTGAATTACACTTTTATGCCTTGAATTTTAAAGAAAGCACGAGCACTTCAATCTGATTAAGTGGATAAAATTCCTGTTGACCAACTGATGAATTGATGCCCCTAACCGCTAATTTGACTGCTGCAATTTCTTAACTGACATACACTTAATTAATTTTAAAGGTGATACGTCCGGACCAAATGAATGTTGTTGGCTATGAAATGTAGTTTTCTAGTAAGAAATGTTGTGTTGGAGCCCGATCCCGCCTCCCGCCTTCCGATCCCGCTGCCGCGAAGTGTCGCGTTTCCTCCAGTGTCGCGAAAACTGCGAACTTCTCCCGTCCTATTTTAGCAAAGAATCGCGTCTCCCTCTTCCTGCTCGATCGAACCGTTACCGCCTTCCCTGTTTCCACGAAGTGAAGCATCTCTTCGCTCTCTCCTGTTCGTGATAAAAGACTTAGGACGGCTCCTTTAGTTTCTAATTCACGTTTTGAGTTCTTCTTCGGGCTTTCTCTCGGGATAGAGGAAGAGTTCTTCGGACTTCCACTGGACAATGGAAGAGAAGTGCAAGGAGGAGTAGTTCCTTGCGGTAGAGAAAGAAGAAGGAAGAAGAAAGAAGAAAAAAAAGATTGTTCTCGCTTGGCTTCTTCTTGGTGACTTGTGGCAGAAGGAAATTGAGTTTGTTTCTCTTGTAAGTTTGTCTTCTTCGGTGTATCTCGGTGTAAATTTTCTTCGGTGTATCTCGGTGTAGAGAGAGAAGAAGATAGAGCAACGAAGTGAGAGTGAGAGATTCCTCTTGTAAGTCGAGGTGATCAACTGGTGTAAATTCCTCAATTAGTAAAATACCTTGCAACTCCGTGAACGTAGGCAATTTGCCGAACCACATAAATCTGTGTGTTCCACTGTGTTTTTTTCTGGTGTGACTTTTCTTGTTCTAATTTTTGCTTCGTCGATCGTTCTCTTGTTTGATTTATAGATGTACCACATCAACTGGTGTATATCTAGATCCGCATCAACAAGAAATATCTTAACCAACTTTTATAAAAGCATGAAATCCAACATCAATCTAGTGCTTACCCTGAGAAGCTTTGGATTCTATAAAAAAGAACTATTTGTGCTGGTGAAATCCTTTAGCCTTCATTTAGGCTACAATGGCCACATGCCTTCTGATAAACTTCTTGAGCCTGGTACAAAGCGTATGACCCATCTTGTAACTCAAGAGCTATCCTTAGTCACTAAGCACCAAAAAGGTGCTGATTAAAACAATATGAGGTTTAATAGAAATCTTTTTTAGGCATTAATCTCTGCAGGATAAGTTAGCAGCCGAATGTGGTGCATACCTCGCTCTTATTGAGGCGCTGAAAAACCCTTACCCTTTCTCTTGAGCCTATACTTCTATCGTCACTCCAAACCGGCCCCTCCGCAAGGACTAAAAAAATAAAGACGGCCAAATTTGTACACTTACAGTCTGAATTTACACTATCTTTTAGTGTCTTCTTTCGGTGTAAAACTCAGTTTACTTTTTAACCTTTTGTCAGTACCTTGGCTTGTATGATTTTAACTTGATAAAATTGTGGGGGCAGAATCACAAACTACGATCTTGGCAGGTTTTTAAGGTTCTACAGTGCATACTCGAGTAGAAGACTTTGACTGACATATGTTACATTTGCTGATTCACCTTTTAGCATAGCACGTCATGTCCTCGGCTGGATAGCTTTCATTTTCTAGCTTTGTTTGCACCACACAGAAGTTAATGATTTGTTTTTCCTTTTAATTGGACCAATTTTGTCATCTTCATTTTGGACGGAAGCTGTGCTGACCCATGTGAGATTTATTACGGTTCTTATTACATGAAACCTGATACATCTTTTTAGTATATTTTTTTTACTTATTTTGCAAAGCTGATTCGAGGCTTTTTAGTGCATGTAAAAAGGATATTGATTCTTAAAAATAGCAGCGGCAGAAATAGTGCTTTAATTGGAATTTTTAGGAGTTGAGGGGAAAGGATGGTAAATCAAAGTTTAATGGTATTTTTAGCATTCTTTATTATTAGAAACCTTTCTATATGGAGGTTTGAAGTCAGCCAGATTGCCGGTCTAAATTATCTTAAAGCTAGCTGGATTATTTTAATTTGTTGCTATAGTTATTATTGATGCTAGTGTTTTGATTTTCTTATGATGCAAGCGATTGAGTTGCCAGCTTGCTGATGCAACATGGGACGGCAGGGGTAGTTATGTTATATAATATTGGAAGAATTCATATAATAAGTATTTTCCATCGTTTTGAAGATCTATAATAAGCCATGAGCAATTTGATAATGTTTATCACATGTATAGGCGTGCGTCAGCTTATTTTGACCCAGTCATGTTAATGGAGACAAGTTCACGATGTTAAGTTGATAATATAGATTGAGTTGGACGTCTCTAACGCTCTTTGTTGTTGGAAGTTCACTATATTAAGCATACAATATTAAGTTAAATGAAATGTTTTGGGGATCTCAACGGATTGTTTTTTTAGGAACATTTTCTAACACCAAAAACACAAATTGATGGCAAAATAATATTAGTCTAATTTGGCTGTTTTATTTTCCTTCAAAGTCAAATTTATTAGTAAATTGAAGCATTGATGCTTCGAGTTATTCCTTCAGTTCAAATGTGGCGTTTCTTGTTTTGCATGAATTGTAGTCTACAGAGCATATATAGTGTCTGATTGCGTAAGCATAGTTTTCGCATATTTGCAAGGATTTTGCTGCGCGGTTCGATAAACAAATAGCTGGCTTGTTGGAATCGTTTTGCAGGCATTTTATAATAATTGCAAGGCACATGCTGTGTGTTTTGAATATTTATAATAAAACCATGTAGTATTTATTATTATAATATATCATTATTGTTGAGGTTGTTCTTCTTTATTGTGTTTTCTTTTATTGCCAAGTTCTTTTGCATGTAGACCTATGTATATTTGTATATAATGCTTGATGCTTATACTATACCATAATCAATAAAGTAAAAACTGTAGGATTTCTTTTTTTTATTTTTTATTTTTTTGTATTTACTCCAAGCTTCTATGCTAATAAAATGATGCTCGCTGCAGCCGTTTAATAAAACTTGCAATAAGACTGCAATATATCATTAGTATGATTGGGTAGCAATATCGCAAATTGGGACTAAATGGATCCTTTTTTATTTTTTTCTTGAGAGAACGAGGGCTCATATACATTGAAACAAGAAAGGGATACTCATTCACATACAATCGAGACTCATCCAAAAAAGAAAAAAAGTAGCAAGCTTAAAGAGGACAAAAATGTTCTGGATGAACTCAATAGGGGCAAATTTTAATCATTACCACACAACTAAATTGTTGTATTTAAGAATTTAGTATTTGAACACAGTGGAGGGGATTCTCATCATCTTCTAGAAACCTCACCCAGCATTACAATACAAACAACAAAAACAGCCATAGTAGATTGGAACGAAGTCCAAGAGCAATTTTGAATGTCATAAGTTTAGGGCTGTAAAAATTGTTCGTTGTTTTGGAATAGTTCTCGTTCAATTCGTTAATTAGCTCATGTTCGAATTCTTTGTTACACAAGTAAGTTGAACACAAACTCTTTTTCTTAAACTCAAACTATAAACGATACAAACAACTCTTTGTTTGAACATGTTCGGTTTGTTTTAGCCCCAAATAAAAAAAAAATTATATGTATTATTTATATAATAATATATTATGTAGATTTGTATTTAAGTTTAAATTAGCACATCTTGTGTCATGTGATTTTGTGCATTTTAGTGCATGGAAATGATATACGTTTGAATCCAATCCTTTACGTCTAATTTTATAATTAATTTAAACGAGCTAATTTTGAGCCGAATAGGAACAAGAGTATGTAAATCGAGGAACACATTGTTTATGAGAAATTTTGAACACGAGTCAATTTAAAAAATTATTAATTTCAAACGAGTCGAACACGAGCCAAGCATGAGCTCGCTCTAGTTCTGTTCTCTTATAACCTTACATAAGTTGTAGCATAAAATAATTGTTGAATTGGCAAGATAAGACCAAACAATACATGAGATAAAATTCAAGATCCAAAAAATTGTAGAGATCTCCCGACCATTTTCGAAGTAGAAATTAGGTTAAACAAAGCCAGTGCATACGAAACACAACAATATTGCCCAATAAATAGCAGTCCAAGCGTTTGGCAAATTATCAATTTTGTTGTTCCTCCCAAAATTTTCACCATTTCAACTTCATAACCACTTCGGCTTTCATGTTGGGGTATATGACTAGTTGGCATAAGCTCTTTTTTTGATGAATGCTTTCTTTTCTTTCAAGCTAAGTATTATAAATTAAAATTAAGATAATGAGAAGAGAAATTTTTCTTTTCACATAATGAAACATTAACTCACAATCATCTAAAATTTGCTTCAAAGAGTTAAAATTAGCAATTTGAAATGATCATCCTAATATGTTCCATTACGAAGGGCCAGCCAAACAAGAATTGATGATTTTTCATGTCATCATTGTAGAGACATGATTGAAGATTTTATAGTGAATAAATTTGGTAGTATTTGTTAACCCGTCTAAGTAAGCCATCCACTAATAAAAAAAGGTGTTTAGGTGAGAAACCATTAAATCAAACAGATTTATGCTAGGGGACATCCTCAATATCACATGAGAGCTTTTTAACAAGTTAGATGTTAAATCATATTTACAACCCTATTAAAGTTCAAGCCTTGCCAATAGAGTTGAGGTGTTGGAAACATCCAATTACTATTAAAAATTGTTTTAAGATTGACTTGTGGGTAGATTGAAGATAATCATGATAATATCCCCTAAGAGTTCTTTTAAGGGAAAAAAACAATTAACCCATGGGTCATAAAAAAGAGAGATTGTAGAAGTATTTATGACAACAAATTTGAAAAAGAATGATGTATTTGAGATTTTGTAGGCCTCAGTTTTATTTAGAAAGTTGAATGACACTCACCCATGTTTTTAAATAAAGAAATAATCCTCCTTACTCCAAAGTGCAAGATGTTTCTTTTATCTAAAAGGTCCATACAATTTCATCTTATACATTGAGTTATCTATTACCACCTTTCAACTTTGATGAAGTAGTTTGGAACCAAGAAATGAGTTATAATCTTTTCATATCAGTGCCATTAAATAAGAATTTAGAACATAAGTATTTTTTGACGCCCTTAATCTACCAATAAGAGATGAAAGTCGACGCATCCGACCCATTAGACATATATTAAGCTTATTAAGTAGGTCCTCGTAATCAAGAAATAAAAGTGTTACACAAGCAATCAACATTATTAGCAGTACTAGAGGAATAAAGTATTATAAGTCACGTATAACAAGCAAAATTGAATAACATTTTGTAAAGAACGTTAATAATTTTAACCTTTATAGAAAGCCAAAATTTACCTGGGGGCACAATGCATAACTTTACCTGGGAGCTTAGATGCCTTAAAGAAATGCTTTCCTAGTCAAATGGAGTGAGGATTAATGGTGTCCCATCAAATATTAAAAATCTTAGAAGTAAAATCATCTATGTCAAGAGTTTTTTTCAGCCTTTGTATGAGAAATAGCACCCTTGATCTCCATGTTAGTGAAAGGACCAGTAAAGGAATCTTATTACACCTGGGAGACTCTTATTACATTTAGGAACTATTGGGCCTGTGTTTCACTTTTAAAATGTTAATAATAGTGGTTCTTTTGATATCATGTTAAATATTTTAGGATTATGCATGTAAATATAGAAGTTTAGGTGTTAGATATGTAAATATATAAAATTGTTTGGTATGTGTGTAAATGCCTTGAATTAGTAGTCAAATGATCACTCATTGAGATTGATTGGCTCAGTAAAGTGTGATCTTTATTAGTATCCCATTAAAAATAAATAAATTTCTTTAATATAAGACTGTTATTTAAAAATTCTTGTATATTGTTCTAATTTTTAACTTTATAGACGCCCAAATTTATTGTAACTTTAATTGTATACGGGAAGACCTATTTTGTTTTTTGTTTTTAGCTCTTAGCAAGGGTTCTTTCTGCTCATGGAACCAACCATTTTGCTCTTTTCTTGGATGATAAAATTTAATATATTTCTACTTGTCAAAAATGATTTCTAACTGCCCTAATAATTTTTTTCTATTAGCATCAGTGTTCCAATAATTTACCACAGTAATGATGTAATTTATGCTATTTAGTAAAATGATGTGTTCTTTGTCTTGATCCGTTGTTGACTTCAAAATTTGTCGGATTTGTTTGTTTATAGTGGTGAGCTGTTGATGCGTGAAAGATGCTTCTAATTTATTTTTTTGGTTCATTTACTTTGTTTATTCGAAACAGCAGAGTCAGACCATTTGATTAATAGTAAAATCATTTGTCTCCTGCTCGACTGGACGTCTCTTAGGTAAGTTCTTCTGAAGCTTCACTCTGGTTGTTATTTATTTATTTATTTCCTTATTTCTTAACAATCTTTTGCAATTATACCGGCTTAAATTCTTAAAATTGCACCTTTCCAACCATAGAATTGAAATACCTATATGTTTTGATTTTGATACTCGTGTTCATAAGCAGTTTTTTAATGGCAGCAACATTTCTTGTTACTTACGATAGATGAGCAATAATATAATTAACATTGATAAATATAAGGCTTTATTATTGCGTTGGAATATTTACAAAGATAAATTGAAGGTTCTTTATATTAATATTAAATTAATCCTTTAAACACTGATAAGTTTAAAGTTTTCTCTTAAGAGATGAGATTTTTATGTAGAAAATCTAAAAAGAAATAAAATCATTGGATCTAACCCACTGAAACTAAGACATGACATACAAGTAACATTGAATATTAAACAATGATTGACATTTTACTTGATAATTCTCCTCATTATGTGTGACTAGAAAGATTAATGTTGTGTATCTGTGGCTCACAAATGTCTAGTATCGATCTCTAACAAACCTATAAATTAGAGAGCTGTCATGGTTTCAAATGGCATTTAGGGGATACAATTATCTAAGGGAATTTTCATTACCAAAACCCTTAAATGTATACTAATACGACTTATTTGCATCTCTTTATTAGCGCATTCTGGTCATTTCTTCAAAAATGTTAGGCCATCCATCGAATTGTATATTATCATATGAAGTTTGGACGTCTAAATGCTTAAATGATTTCAGATTTGAGTAATCTTGGACTCATTAGTTTCACATTATCTAAGCACTCATTTTGAATATGTGCATAAAAATTTTGAAAGACATTTGACACTTCAATAATATTCAAGAACTTCTCAATTATGTTTGAGTGCTTAATGTCGACACATTTTAATTCAATTAATATGTTCCCAGTATTGTTGTTTTTATTTAGCCAAATTACATCATTTTATTAATAAACTTATCAAAAAATGTGATTAAATGATTACAATTTTATTTCTAGAATTTTTTAGAAGAAGTACCTCAGCCCTTTAAGATTTAAAATTTAACTGAAATTTATAATTAATCAAATAATTTTTCTATGTTAGTTTCCCTTTTATTTTCATACTTCAAAATTTATGAGTTTTAAGATACATCAGCTATTGAAAATTTTTAGGACTTCCAAGTGATAATTTCAAGATATTTTGAAAGTGTGGCCACCTGCTTAGACGGTAATTGGACCTCTAATTGGAACCATGAACTAATTTTTTATCCTATAATCATATTTTCAAACTAAAGTGATCATATCACTGCCACTCCTTTGTCTATCGGCCTTAATTCATGTCACATTCACCTCCAAAAAGAAGATATCTCGATTGCCATTAGTCACCACCTTCTAGCATCATCTCAATTATTTTATTTAGTTATGTCAACTCCACTTCTAGGAGGGGTTATCTTCAACAGCTAAAATAACCTTTGGTGATACCTCTAGGGGTGTAAACGAGCCGAACACGAGCGAACATCGTTTATATTTTGAGCTTAAAAAGTGTGTTCGTGTTCGACTCGTTTGCTTAACGAGTCGAACACGAGCTGTTCACGAACAAAGAGTCCTTTTAACAACCCTAATCATGTAGCCATAAGACAATAAGAGTTTGAGCAAGATTTAAAAATTATTATTTATATTAAAACATCATTTGAATCTAGTTTAATAATTTTTATTCTATTTTCTTAATCAATATTTTAATTGATTATAAATCTTTGTAGTCTTGTAGTCAACTAGATTTTTTTAAAATACTACTTATATATATATATAAACTTGATGAGTAGTATTTCGAGTAAAAACGAGCCGAACACGAATGAACACATCTTAGTTCGTGTTTGGCTCGTTAACTTATCGAACGAAATTGACGAGCCGAACACGAGCTGTTTGCGAACAACGAGCTGTTTTGACAGCCCTAGATGCTTCATCTCAGAGATCTTATTTATGCACCTATCCTCTTAGAGAACACTCATCGGAGCCATACATGGGGATTTTGGCTAGGGTCTTTGTCTAGTGATGACGGCAGTTAATTAGAATGTGTCGATGTTGTGAATAAGACTAGCGAGAGCGAGAGGGAGAGGGAGGGAGAGGGAGGGCATAAAGAGGGGAAGTACGATTCAAGTTTGAGAGAGTAGCTTAAAAGAAAAAGTCTAGAAATATATTAATCTCGTAAAAAAAAAAGTTAAGAAATGTTTGTGTTGAGAGGGAAATAAAATAGTGCACCAATAATATAATTTAAAAGGATTTACCATACATACCTTTGAATTCTTACTAATTTATATTTCTAAATGATAAATTCTTATATTTATATAAATAATACTCTAATTTTTAAAACACAACAGAAATATCACAACATTAACTTATTTAAAGTAAAATATATATTTTCATTTATATTTCAGATATACGCAAAGTACAAATTCTTTTCTAATATTCAAGCTTATGTCAGTATAAACCATTATTTTAGTTGATTATGCCTCTATATTTTAGAGAATTTGTTGATGCTTGACATTTAATTTTAATAGAATAATTTGCAAGGTTTGGTTTGTATTTAATAATTTATTGAGTTTAATGAAAGTTTTCATCAGCCTGTTGATTTGTGTTTGATGGACATAATAATTTGTCTTCATTGATTTGTCAGCAAATGAGCATATCTTTTATCTTATGCATAAGATTTAGCAAACTTGATGGGAAAATGCACGTAGATAACCTAGTTCTTTGGGCTTTTATTTGGTTAGTGTTGAAACGTCGTCGGTCTAGCATTTAGTGCTTTGATGGACTCATTGAAGAAAAAGTTCCATTAGTCTAGTCTCTGGTTTTATACGAAATTTGGGATGACTTCTTCGGCTATGTGCTTTCTGCTTTGTCAAATTTATTGAAGAGGAGAGGATCTTTACTCTCTTCTTTTTGCTTAGAAGGACATACTGAAGAAAGTAGGTCTTGTCAAAATTAGTTTAGTTTCTCTATAAGCAAGGATAATCTCCTTTTATGTTATCACAATTTGTTAACCAATTAAAAAAATCTTGTAATTCTGGATCACTTGACATTTTCAAATTTGATAGGCTTGGATAGAAAAAATCATTGTCATTAGGTTGATAAAGTGAGGGTTTTTATCATTGACTTATTGAGTTTGGCTTTCAAGATCCGCCTAAGTCCTATACCTTAGTTATAGATAGATTTGTGCTATTTTCATCATTACATTAACGTAACGAGGGAATTTCCAGTGGGGCATTAGCTTGTTGAGTGAAGATAGCAATCAGCGACTTTGCTGGACTAAGGCTTGTTGAGTTTGACTTTCAAGACCTGTTCGAATCCTAGACTTGATTTGTAAAAAACTTGTGCTTTTTTTTAGCATTAAACTAATAAAATGGGAAACTTTCTACTATGATCTTGATTTTTTAAATGCAAAGAGCAATCAACGATTTTGTCAGACTATGGGGCTTGTTAAGTTTGTCATTTGAGACTCATTTGAGTCCTAGACTTAAGAAAGGAGGGGTTTATGCTTCGACATCATAACTGGACAAAGCTTACATGTTTTGGAGTATTTCCTGTCTGATGTTTAGAATCTCAATGATTCTTAGAGATGAACATCTAACTTCTAAAATTGTCATGTATAACTTGTTTGAAATGTAGTGTCTTCGTTTAGCCAATTGAATGCCACTTTAGCATTGATGATTTTAACATCCATTTAAGGATCTTGGCATAAAGCGTGATATCTCTCGAGTAGCATAGATCCTTTATTGAAACAAAAATAATTTTAACATTTAATATATTCGGGGATCTCAACATCAAACTTAGTGATGTCAACCAAAATGAAATAAGAGCATTGACATGATGTTGACCCTGGTGGTTAGAGATCTTGGCCTTGAATTTTTTAACATCCCAAAAAGAGGGGGTCTTATCTTATAAGAAAAAAAAACTATAGTGATTGTCAGTCTTGCTTAGAAATGGGTGCTTTAAGCATTTGGTAGATGTGTCTTGAGATCTCGACATTAATCATGATGTCAACCAAGAAGAATGAAGATCTTTGCATAGAGTGTGATGTTTAATTGAAATGAAATAAATGAACATAAAAAATGCCCCGTCTTATGGAGAGAACCTCAACTTTTGAAATATTTTGAAGAGCATAGTCTGAAATGTGATGTTGTCTTAATAAAATAAAAAGGTTCTTTGTCCTATAAAAGGGAATACTCTATCAATAAACAATAATATTTGGGGATATTGGCTTGGAGTATGATATTTACCTCAATATTTGGCTTATTGTTACAAAACATATTTAGCAATCTTAATATTAAGCATGATGTCAACCCAAATAATTTAAGAAAACCCTCTATCTTATAAAGGGATTTTTAGTCATGGCTGCAGAACTTTGGGGATCTCTACTTAGAGAACAATTATAACCCAAATGATTGACCCCAAATCTTATAAGGGAAATTCTAATGATGATCGGGTATCTTTAGGGATCTCGATGTTAAGCACAATGTTACCCAAATAAAATAAAAGTCTCATATTTTGTATAAAAAATTCTAGCAACAATGGGGTATCTTGGGGAACTCAACTTAGAACATGATGACAACCTAAATAAACTTGAAAATGCTCCTTATCCTATTAGAGGAACTCCAACAGTGTGAAATATTTTAAGGATCTTGGCCTGAAGCATGATATTAATCTCAATAAAAGAGAAAGCTATCTATCTTAAAAATCTTAGCTTTAAGCATGATGTAACCAATATGTTTTACTCTCTATCTAACAAAACACATTTGGAGATCTTGACGTTGAACACGATGCTAACTAAAATAAAATAAAAAACCAACTATCTTATAAAAGAATTCCAAAAATGATTGTATAATTTTGGGGATCTCAACTTAAAGGGTGAAGTCAACCTAAATAAATTTTAAAAAATCTCACTTCTTGCAAGAGAAACTTCATCAAAATGAAATATTTTGGGGATCTTAACCTCAAGCGTTATATAAACCTAAATAATCACTGCCGTCTTACTCTTTCATCTTAAATTTAATAACCTTCCCACCCACATGGTTGAAAATATCCCTATATCTGATTGATTTTGATGTATTAGAGAGTGAGAAATAACTAAAATCATATTTTACTGGCATGACTTTTATAATCTCTCCACCTATGGGGTCGAAGCTTACTGGCGATAGGATCCCTTAACATAATTTTCAAGATGTCGACCATCTTGAGATTCATAAATGAAAACTTTTTTTATTTAAATTCATTTTTGATGAATTTTATCAATGGTAGATCTCTTGGATTGCACGTCATATATCACATCCCAGTATTCACCTTTTAAGATTTACTTAGGATTGTTCTTAATTTCCAAAATAGATTATAATTTTCTAATTGAATTTTTGTTGGACCAGTCATAATAGGTTTCTGATGTTTTCTCATTATTAAGCGTGCTTTCTTCGTAGCTTTTAAAATTCAATACATTCTAGCTAAGATCTTAATTCTTTCTTTTGAGCAAAAAGGGAATGGTGTTGTCGGGCTTAAAATGAATACTTCATGTTGCTAGTAGAGCTATTTCGTTTTAGCCATTTTATATTTTTCATTTTTTTTTACGATTAGGAACTCTCGCTTATGGCTCCAAGGCTTCTATTTTTTGCCTTTTTTGTTGTCATTTGAATAACTTTTCCCACAAATGAGAAAATTTTAATAGCTTTTCCCACAAAATCTTGATGCAAATAGCTTGGCAGAAAGACTAATATTATTTTCAAATACTCATAAATATTTTGCTAATAAAATTTAATCTTATATATGGAGCTTGCATATATGTTGTCATGTACTTACATAAAGTGAGACCTCCTGATATTTTTATTGAACAAGTATAATAGTGGCTTTAGTTTTGTCGTTAAGAATCTCTAAACCACTTAATTGGATAGTAATTTTTACATAGTCTGATTCTCCTTAAGGACTCTCCAAAAATTATTTTTCTTTTCAAGCTAGAATTTTGTAGGGTGTTAATTACTATAACAATTATTGATACCATCTCATGGGATCTTTTGGTGGTAGATCTTAGATTTGAGAACCAAGTATCATTCAATAGTGCTCAACTTATAGAAATTGTCTTTGTGTTTGGAGTTTTGAGTAGTGACTGTTTAAATTTGAAACACAATTATCACACTTCGATGCTCACTAGGCAGAGTTGCTCTTTCTATTGGGACCTTTTTGGAAGTAAATCCTATTTTAAAATCTAAGGGTCATGCCATGATACTCACTAGACAAAGTTTCTTTTTTTGTTATGACCTTGTGATGGCATAATTTCAAATTTAAGATGTAATATCATGTCTCAATGCTCACCACAAAGTTTACCTAAATAATTGTGATATACGAATGCAAGTTTTACTTGTTATTTCTGTTCTTCATTTTTAGATTGGCATTATAGTGAATATATGACTAACCAAAGATGGAAAGAAAAATTTTCTCTAGTAGTTTTGCTAGAAATCCATAGGTTCTTAAGATTTAGCTCCCCCTCCTCCCTCAAAATAAAAAAAAAATTGAGAGTTTAATGTGAGGTTTTTGGTCAAATTTTTAAAAGACAACTGAGACATTAGGTAAGACCCTACCTAAAGATTTCACCCTCATTTTATAAGAATTTTAATGCATGAGGTTTGAGGTTTCCAAGAGGCGTAAGCCCTTATGGTTAATTATGTCTCCCGATAATTGAAGAACACTGTCGATTAAGCCTAGTCATTAGGGAGTGAGTATATGGGCTTAGTATTAGGTTTTAGTTTTATTATATGTTATTTTATGGTATTATTATCAATATTGAATCTATCTCCATATTGGATGGCATGGACGGCAACAATATGGGCGAGGCGTAGAATTTAGCAGTGGGGTTAGCAAGGAGGGGAGGGGCTTTATATCATTATTATTTTTTTGTTTTAATTTGTGTGTAAATAACTCACAAATAAAGACATGACAATATCAGTGCCTCTCCTAGACAAAATTGATATTTTAATCGTGCTCGCTCTATTCCTTTTACAACCAAGAATCATTAGAGCAACTTTGACAATGGCAGAGCTAATCTGAGTCCAAATCTCGCACGTCGAATCTTTTCTCATTATTTTCATTATGCTTAATCGAGTTGATAGCTTCAAGTCCCTTTTGAAAGATTTTGATATTCTAGACGCACAGATATAATCTATTTTTATGATCAAACAATATTTGAATAGTTTTGAAGTCCATTAAAGTAGCCTGACATTGATTTAGGTGACATCACATATATTACTAGTTAGTCTTATCACATTTGATCGACTTATCTTGTGGAATAAATGTGAGAATCAACACAATGATCTATTGAAGTAGATGGATTAAAATTTGGTGGTTAGACTAATAGAAATAATTTGGTACTACCAAAAATAGATACAAACTATATGCCATTTTTTGTATAGAAATATTAGTCTCTTTGAGAGAAAGTATTCACTATAAATAGCTCATAAAATATAGTTGCATGACGGTTATAGTAACTTTGTCATTGAGATTTTGTTACACAAATTGTGTGAACAAGAATATCTCACTATAATTGAATAGTGGGGATAGGTTGCTTATAAAGAGAAAAAAAATTTTTTTTTTTAAGAATAGAGTGATAACAAGGACGCCCATATATGATATGCCACTTCATGGAAGAGAAATAGATCCATTCTGATCTGGATTGGGTCCTTCACTGGCTCAAATTTGGGTAATTTTGATTTTTGTTGAAATCATTTCAATGAATCATTTTAAATAGTAAATTTGTGTCATTTATCAAATAATGATGATTTTGATTTATAATTTGTTTTTTGGCACATGTGTCTTGAGAGCATATATGTCTTGTGATATATGTTTTATGTTAACAATTAAACCTGATAAAATAAGAAAATAAATCAATACCAGTAATGCCATTAAAGCAATTTTTTGTAAGTGAGACTAACCGAAGATGAGCCCTACTATAAAGGAGGCTACAATTATAAGCAGTTATATAATGGAACCATAATGAAATCAATGTAATTGTTATAGCCAAACTAGTACTATTATTGAATTTCCTAACACCTGTATTTTTTTAGTTATATAAAAACAAGTGTAACCTTCAGTATAAGATTGTAAGACCGTTCTCTCTATCGTGAGAGAAGGGTGTGCCACTATACTTACAACCATATAGCAAATTACTTTGATTGAGCTAGACCTCTTAATTTTTTTCTTTCAAGGTTTTCCACTAAAAAATTTTGGTGTCTCACTCGCTGTATTTTCTTATTTGTGTGTTGAATTTTCGTACAACACTAAGAAAATAACTCAATACTCTATTGTTGTGAATTTTCTTACACGCAATAATTTAGCGTCGTTTGTGAGAAATGAAGCCCAGTTTAATAAACCTTCTTTTTTTCAATGGCTAACAAATGTAATACACGAGCTTCTTGCTCTAATACTCATCATTTCAAGGTACGGGCTTGACGTTTGGGATGTCAAGCCTCTGTTTTGTTTCCCAATAATATATATCACCCAGCTTGTAAAGGAAGCTCATTTGCACCTCTTGAAGATCAAGTATGAAGAATAGAAGAATCTCAAAATGAGATCATCCGACTTTTGTGAGGCTCGATCTCTGATGACAGTGCACATTACCTCAAAATCTATTAATTAAAGGTACACAATTAGCACCCCCTTCACACACTAAACTGACCTCCTGAAAACCACTAGCTCTGCACATCCATCCTGTGTAGCCAAGCCTAATTTAATCGCTCTTTTACTTTATTCTTCCGAATTTTCTTTCTTATTTGTTTAAGGTTCCAATTTGGTCATACTCAACATGTATCAATAATACACAATCCAACATTGAAATTCATATAATGTTACCACTCTATTTGGTGTTTTATATTCCATTTTATAATGTTATTTTTTTATACGGTTGACTTTGAATATATCACATATCTAAGTATTACTTCACCTTCGAAGAGTATTAAAAGATAATAATTAGCATTTTTTTTTCTAAAACCTCCATCTTCTATACATTATTATTATTATTATTATTATTATTATTATTATTATTATTATTATTATTATTATTATTATTATTATTATTATTATTATTATTATTATTATTATTATTATTATTATTATTATTATTATTATTATTATTATTGTTATTATTATTATATAATGCATTGGATGTATAACTAATTTGAAATAATTAACTATTTTTAATAGTGTTCAGTACTTTCTGATATAAATCATTAAAACACGTATGGAGAACTTAGCTCAACTTCATGTAAGTTGTGATGAGTTGTGATGTCTAGTGTAAAAAGAGATATCTTTAAGGGACATAAGTCATTTCTCTGCTCAGAGTAATTCAAGAGTATTCTCTTTCAATTAAGATAATTCTTCAACACTCTGTCCCAACAGAGTTCCAGTTTTCAAACATGGACTCGTATGATGATACGTCTTACCCGTATAAACATGTTGATTATTATGTACCATCATGCATATACAATGAGCTTCTAATGTGCTCCTTTGTCAGGTTTTTTCTGCTACTCTTAAAAGTTAAACATGTATTTAGTTTTATTCACTCCAGGGGGAGGCTATTCATTCATTTGATCAAAATTTTTGGACTCTTTGTGGAGTAATTTATAGAAAATCAAAGGATTGCCAAAGACCCCTTGAGAGTAAGTGGCAGACATAATCTCCACTTATACCACTGAAAGACGTGTCCATGAGGTATTCTCGATAGGAAGCTAGTAGTAGACATAATCCTCACTAGAAGAACCCCTTGAGGGTAGGTCCCATACAAAACCTACACTTATATCCCTAAAAGACGTGCCCATGAAGTTGTCTCGATGTGAAGCTAGTAGTGGACACAATCCTTATTAGAAAGACCCATTGAGGGCAAGTGACAGACATAGTCTCCACTTGTACCGTTGGAAGACATGTCCATGAGTTAATATTGAGGGTAGCTACTAGTGGACACAGTTCTCATTAAAAGATCCTAGAGGGCAAGTGAGAGATTTAGTTACTACTTATACCCTTGGAAGGCATGCCTATGAACACTGATAGAAAGCTAATAGTGGACTCTATCTTCATTAGAAAGACCTCATGAGGGCAAATGCCATACATAGTCTCCAATTATACCCCTAGAATGCATGTCCATGAGGTAGTCTCGATGTGAAGTAGTGGGCAAAATCCTGACTAAAAAGGTCCATTTAACGCAAGATGGGAAATTAGTAGTGGACGCAATATTCACTAGAAAAATCTCTTGGAGGCAAGTAACAAACATATTCTCCACTTACAATCCTGAAAAAACATGCCCATGAGATAGTTTCGATGGGAATCTATTAATGGACAAAATTCTCACTAGAAAAACTCATTGAATGCAAATAACATATAATCTCCACTTATGCCCCAACAATTGGGTAGGTGACAACAGCTTGAATTTGAGATATACAACAATTGTCTGAATTTGAGTAGGCAATTTTAACCTCAATATGAGCAAGCAACAACAGCCTCAAGATGAGTAGGCAACAACAGCCTCTATATGAGCAGCCAACAACAGTCTTGGTATGGGAAGACAACAACAACTTTGACATGAGTAGGCAATATCGGCCTAAAGAAATTAGGAAATCATTTCATATAGACTAGATAACTACAGTTTGTGTAGGTGTATGGCTTCTTGTTCCCTCAAAAGAGAGATTTGCAGTTGAAATTTTTTGAGAAAAATATGAAAATAATCAAATTTTGGAGGTTAGCTCAAGAAGCAAACATGTGTGCACACAAGCGAGGGCACGCACTCCACTGAACTCAAGCGCAGCACAAAATTGCTCCTTTGCACGCATGAGCACACCCAAGCTCGTGTGACTATGCAAATACGTGCATACACCCATGCACGTATGCGCGCGCTCAGATGCATTTGCACACGCTAGCGTGCCAACTCGCGCTACACCCTTGCTCAAGCTCATGATTGCCTGTGGACCCACTACTTTCTCAGGTATATTATTGTGCTCATTTGCTCGCATGCATATATATGTGCACCCGAGTATGTATGTCTGCACGCCGAAACGTCTACCACCATAGAACCGCCATCAAATCACCATCACCCAGCTAGGTTGAGCCACCACCAACATTGACAATGACAAAATGTACAAATATTTTTCTAGAAGTGCATATTTCAATATTTTTTAGTATTCCAGGCACAATGTAGCTTTTTCAAAACTCTATGGAGCATCCGTGAGTAAATTGAGATAATTTGAAATACCAAAGATTTTTACTTCAACGTTCAAATTTCTAGAATATCTAAACCTATGATTGAAACTTTCCTAATGACTTATATTTTCGAATGATATAAGCACCAACATTAAAAAATATCACGGCAACTAATGCGTTGTCAATTAATTTTTATGATTAAGCACGAATCTTGATGCATTTTTGTAAGAAATCTTTCGAATTCAAATTCATGATCATTCAAGCTCTGATTTCAACAAAATTATAATCAAACTAAGTGTGTTCACAAGACTAACCCAATGACTCTAAAATTGGGTTCTAATCAAAAGGAAGCTTTAGAATAGACTCCAAATTGAACAAATTTATAGTCGAATGAAGTATCTCGACTCGAGGAATTCAGTGTGTAAGATCACTTAATTATGAGATCATTAAAACGCTCAGATGCTTAACAATTGCATATGATCAAGTGGCACTAGTATGGACCATTTGATCAAGTGGTTAGAGAAGTTATGTACGAAGACCAAAATGCTCCTCCCCACAAAGCTATAAATAGGCCCCTTCCCTTCACTTGGAGGGGAAACAAAAGATAAGAATGAGAAGTGAAATTCCAAAGCGTGTTCTAGAGAAAAGACCCGAGGAATAAACACCATTCTCCTTAGCTACCGGCCACCATCGACCACCGGCCACTATCACCGCCTGACATCACCAGCCACTATTTGCAACAATTATAGCCAGACTATGACTTCAATTAAATTTCCTCATTTGTATTTTTTGAGTTATATAAAGATGAGCATAATTTTTATCGGAAGATTCTAACTCCCTATCTTGAGAAAAGGTTGTGCCTCTATAATTACAAACAAATAGTGAACTACATTGATTGGGCTAAAGCGCCGTTTAGGATTTTTTCATGTTAAAATTCTGATATCTCTATTCATTAAATTTTCTTATATTTAAACGATAAATCACTAATGTATTATTATGAATTTTTCCGCAATGAACAATTAATATTATTATAATTTAACCTTCGAATTTTTAACACAAACTGATTGATCTAAAAAATTATTTATCAATATTATTATAATTTAACGCTCATAATTTAAAATAAATAAAATTTATTTAATTGCTTATTACCTGAAGAAAGGAAGCAGTACTAAAAACATGTGAGCCGCCCATCAGTCAAATTTCCATCTAACCCGTCCGTCTTCTTCTGCCGCCTCATCTCCGAGCAGTTAATGGATTCCTACAAGTAAAAGAAATATAAGACGCCACCCACCATAAAGCCCACTGACACGTAACGCGAGCGGGAGCAGTTTCAGTAGAAAGCTTTCCGAAAGTAGAGGCAAGAAGAAGACGGAAAGCCCTAATTTCATCTCAATGGCAAGCGCCGAAACATTGAAGGCGGAGTGGGTCTTCACCGATCAATACGTCGAGAAGCGGCGCCTATTCCTGCAAAGCTATCACTTATCGCGGAAACGCAGCGCGGCCGACCGGCTTCTGACTTCGGCCGTGCGCGTGCGGCGGCTCCTCTGTCTGCGTCTGCGAGCGGCGAGCCGCTCGCCGCGTGATGCGCTTGCTCTGCTCCCTGCTTCGCTCGGCTTGGCTTCGCCGCAGGTTTCATCGAATCGCCTCATACTGTTAGGAAGAAGACGATTGTTTGCTTGTGTAACTGAACGAGAGGGAAACAGATGAAGACGGTAGTACTGATTAAAGCAATCTTGTTTTTTTTTATTAGCCTCTTGGATGAAACCGAAGCCATCTGTGGGCCAAAAATTGGGTTTTGCAATTAAGGAAAGTTGTATCGCATGAATTTTGAAGAGATTATTATACTTCTTTTGGGTCTAGTTTGGATGAATGTCTTCTCTGTTTCAGTTTGAATGGAGCTTGGTTGCTTGAGATTGAAACCTTCTCTTTCTCGCTTTGCAGAAATTATTGGTTGTGGATTATTGGAAATTATAGTTGCAACTGCTTGTAATTATCGAAAAGTTGTTAGACAGCATATCATCTTTTACATACTAAGTTAATTTGACATTTCTATGTCAGGACTTGAGAAGTTCCTTGTATCTTTTGTTTTTGTTTTTGTTTTTTTTGTATTTTGTTTTTTGTTTTTGGATCAGTTGTTTCGATTATGCTCACTTTCAGTTTTCACCTTAAGGAGAATAAACTTTTGGGCTGTGGCAGCGCTGCGTATTCAGAGGGTATTGGGGGGGTTATAGTTGGGTTATAGAGATGTTACAGAGAGTATAACGTGGATATAACCCCCAATACTCAGATGCACGCAGGGCTGCATACGTCTTACATACACAAATTTTCCTCGTGATTGAAATTAAAATGGAGCAAAATGGTCTCATTTAATTAATTAATCGGAGGAAATGTAGGGCAAATTATACACGTAAGCTTTGTAACGATTTTTCAACAGAACATTATCTCTTCGGTTTATGCCTATTTAAAAAACTGGAAGTTTTAGTTTTATAAATGAAGAAAAAGTGTACGCCACGAGTATGAGAGACTTATTGTATAATTTTGGGCCCATCAGTCTGAATCATTAAAACTGGATGCTTACTGGGAAGTGAGGGAGACCTAAACCTGGCATTTCAAGACATGGTAAGATTGAAATAAATTATCAATGTTTCGGTTTCATGTAAAAATAAAAATAATAAATCTCGCCTTATCACTAAAAAAATATAATCATTGTGTCATATGCGGCGGCAGTTTTGTATTTATATAGAACCAAAAGCTCTGCAGATAATTCAAGGCCGAAAAACATATTTAATATCAATCATGAGTTGATCAGACAAAAAGGTCTAGCTCGAGGGATTCTATACCAGGTCTGCTATAATTTATTGGACGTGAATGATCTTATGAATTGGACTAGAAGAGGAGCAAATGTGTTCCAAGACTACAGGAATGGCACCAATGATTTGCACAGATTGCTATGATCCTGGCAGATGTTTTAAGATTAATGCTGATTTGATGGATCGGTTCTATGTGATATATATATATCGCCAAAAATCATTAAGCAAAACTATTGTGACGCCAATATTTTTTGTAGAATCAATTTTTATCCCCTCATGTATGTCATTATGTCATACATACATAATGAGGATGATATTAATATATAATAAATTAAATTTTATATTATATTTAGTGAAAATAATAAAAAAATTGATCAGAATATCACCTGTTTTTCCTGTTTCGATTAAATGCTACTACTATCCTCATTAAAGGCATTAAATAAAAGACATAAAATTGAATGGGGGAAGCTCCCAAATAAACTCATACTTGAAATTTTAATGTTATGGATTTCCAAAATGGGAATGACGTCCTTGGTTCGAATCAATGTCCAAGTAAATAACAACAAAAAAGGAATTTTACAAGTTTACCGGAATGGAAGTCATCAGAATAAAAGACCATGATCCCGAGCAGCATCAGCAAGGGCTTTTACGCGTCCATGATATTGGTACCCACCTCGATCAAAAGCAACTTTTGTGATTCCTTTCTCTAAGCATGACTTAGCGATCGCTTCACCCACCTTCACTGCCACTTCCTAAAAAGCCATTTATGCTTGTGGATCAACCGATTTATTGTAAACAGAAATCATGCTCAGAAAATGATAAAAAATACATAGATTTCATTGAAATAATCCGAATTTTTTAACATCATAAATCCCTCAAATATGAGTGTTGAATCTGGGAATGACCATAAAACACGCCCAAGATATATAGCATTTTATAGGGAGGACTGAGAGAGAGTACAGTTAAGAACGATAAAAGAGAGTCTAGCCTTTATTTATAGCATGAACCCTCTATTTATAGAAATAGACATCAGTGTTACAAATGTAAATATTAGTCAGCTCATCATTGACTTTTCAGAGAGACTTTTTAATAATTACAAAGTTAATCGAATATAATAAGATCGGAGAACTGATTCGATCGATGAGTTCGTTGATCGTCAAGGAAGCCTTGACTCAATCGATATTCAATCTGAACGATGCCTCATGTTGATCATTCTAAGGCCTGATCACTGCCCTTCAAGAAATCTCCTGACATGTTCCACCGATCACCCGAACAACCCTCTATCCATCGTTCAACCCGAAACGTCCATCAACAACTACATTCGATCGGTCATTTCTTTCCCTTGAATCGTTCATCTATCTTGAGATTTGTGCTGATATATTTTATATGTACATATTCAGTTCTCCGATTTTTTTGCTCCTGGAAAACTGCACAACACATTAGGGTAAGAAAATCTTTTTTAACGTGTATGAATGAATTAACATTATTGCATAATCATAGACTTCCCAGAACTTTCGTACTCAGATCATTATAAATAGGCATTGGAGTAAGAAAGGACTGTGTCATTTCCTTTTCTTCTCGTTTCTTTTGCCTTTTGTCATCTACTTTGTGTATGTCACGATGCCTGGTGAGGGAGCACCATCAACCGATGAGAGCACCATCCTCAAAGCCACGAGTGATATGCGAGTTGAGGCTTGCAAACCTGTTGCGAAGCGAAACCAACGAGCAAAGTTTCTGTGGGCGCTGAACTTGGGGTCGCAACTTGCACGAGATGTACGTTGATTGCACGGGATGATCTTCAATGTGTTGCTCGGCTGAAGGCTCCATCAGTGAACGGGGTCCAAACCGATTCGTTGATTGCCAGATCTCCGTCTGCATCCCTTTGTTCGGCAAAGTCTGTAAGGAAGTCTGCAACTGCTTGTGCTTTTATTGTCATCCGGGGGATCTACGAGATGTCGAACTCACTGAGTTTCACAATGCATTTGAGTAGTCTACCGGAGTTTTCGGACTTGGTGAGGACAAACTTTAGTAGATGGTCGGCGATAATTTGCACGAGATGTACTTGAAAATACGGTCATATCTTCATGTTGAGATGACCAAGGCGAATGTCAGTTTCTTCGTTATAGGGTATTGGAGTTCGACTACTTTGAGGCCCCGGTTGGTACAGTACACTAGATGTTGTTTCTCGGGTTCTTCTTTACTGACTGGTCTGCTTAGGGGGG
>NW_018165280.1:3785404-3825874 GCF_001263595.1 Phalaenopsis equestris
GTGGGTGGGGCGTGGAGGGTGCATTATAAGGAGTGCTTTGATCTTTTCGGGTTAGCTTTTATGTCTTTGGGGGTTAGCGAGTATCCCAGAAATCTTTCTTTCGTGCTCCCAAAGATACATTTCAATGTGTTCAATTTCATGTTAAATTTTTTAAGTGTTAGAAAAATTTCTTTTAGATCTTCAATGTGTTGCTCAGCCGACTGATTCTTAACTAACACATTATCAACATATACCTCAATGTTTCTTCCTTCTTTATTAGCAAAGATTATACCCATTACGCGTTGGAAAATTGCCCCACATTTTTATGTCCGAAGGGCATTACATTGTAACAGTACACACATTCACAAGTAATAAAAGAAGTTTTTTCTGCATCAATGGGATGCATTTTAATTTGGTGATACCCAAAGAACGCATCAAGGAAGCTTGGGACAAAATGATCGGCTGTCGAATCTATTACTGCATCGATCCTTGGCAGCGGGTATGCGTCGTTGAGTTTAAGTTGGTGAAGTTCAAGTAAATCCTCCATTTTCTGTTAGTTTTTTGCACCATCACCACATTAAAGACCTAGGTGGGGTACTTCACTTCTTGAATGTATCCGACCTCCTTCAGCTTTCATACCTCGTATCGGATGGGTCCTGCAAATGTCATGGTCGAGCTCATTATCTTATGCTTCATGGATCGAGCCGCTGGATCGACATCCATTTTGTGGCAGGCAACGTCGATCAGTACACTTGGAAGTTCAGTGGTCGTCCATGCAAAGGCCACTCAGTTTTCTTAGAGAGTCTGACCCAACATCTCCCTGCGTTATGGATCAAAAGCCTTACTTATCAGAAAACATTTACCTAGCTCCCCTTCAACGATCGGGACTTCGCGGGTGATTTCGTTGGTCTCGAGGCCACCTTCACTTGCGTTATGGACGTTCAGGGGATTGTGCTATGGGCCGCAAGTAACAGACTCAAGATTGTTCTAAGTTCCCTTTGATTGTGATAATTTCTCCATCTCCAAGGAATTTGGCGACGACACACAGAGGAGCCGCAAGTAACACCACCCTGAAATCTTTCATAAATGGCAGACCGAATATAGCGTTATATGTCGGAGGAGAATCCACCATGAGGAAATTCTTCGTTAGCGTGGACGGCTTTTCATTTTCCTCCCAACTTACCGAAAGCCCAATTACACCAAACGCTTCGTTCCTTTTGCCCGAAAATCCATTCAGTGGTCTGGTCGGTGAAGTCATCTGATCGGCGGTGAGACTCAGTTCGTCGAATATCTATTTGAATGGAAAATTCACGGAGCTCACGATATCGACGAGAATACTTCCAACTTGATAATTATTGATTATTGTCATTATCACAATAACATCATTATATGGATTTCCCTTCGGAGATAGATCTTCATCAGTAAAACAGAGAGGCCGGTGGCTCTTTGGTTTCAGTGTGAAGGCTGCGGCACAGAGTTCTCCAGTTTGTTTCCTTTTTCGATTTATCTTCCTGGGCGGTTCGTTTCCTCCAAAGATTACGGGCACATATGTCGCGATGTAAATGGCGTTGGTGTGGATAGGAATGTTGATCGTTCCTCATATGGAGACTTTGCCTTGCCTCTGGGTCGCGATTCCAGGAGCGACAAATTCTTTCAGCTTCCCCTCTATCGGTTTTTCGATCAGCCTCCGTAGGTGTCTACATTCCTCCATGTCGTGTCTGTGATCTTTGTGATATTTGCAATACTTCCTCCTATCTCGAAGAAAGGCGCCAACTCTCATCGGGGTTGCCTTTTTGAAGTACTCCTTTTCCCGAATGGCGTCCACTATTTCAGCTATGGACACCCATAGAGAGGGACCCTGTGATTATCTTGGTATTCATAGCGCTAGAATGATCAATGGTGTGGGATCTTCACTTGTCTCCTTCGGTCTTCGTGACGATGGATGGGGTTGTTACGATGGTAGTTCTCCTAGTGTGGGCGGAAAGTTGGTCGTGTGCTTTTTCCGGGTTGCTTTCTGTTATGCTGATACGGTCGTTTCTGGTATCTTTGTTCGGCGGGTTCTTAGGTGTTCTCATAGGTGACGATGTACTTGTTGGTCATCTCCAACAGCTCGACCATGCTCTGTGGTTTTGCGAATTTGAGGTCGAAACAGAATCTTTCTGACCTCAGTCTTTGTGTCAATGCAACCTAGACCATAATACCATATCTAGTTTCAGATCCTTATATAAATGGGGCGAGTTCGTGAGCACCTTTAGAAATTCGTTAGTACCACTGTCCGCCCGGAGACAAATACAAAAAAGTTTATCAGGCTGGTATAGGGTGATCGCTCGATTATGCAATATGAAGCTGAATTCATGATGCTCTCAAGGTATGCACCTCAGTTGATCCCTCATGCAGAGAAGTGCCACTGATTTTTTTTCTGGGCTCAGGGATGTGATTAGACAACCATTGATTCCTCTTGGAATTGATGATTACTCCTCTATTATGGTGGAGAGAATCTAGGAGGATTGAGCTGGATCTGAAGGCTACTCAGAGTAGGATGGACATTCAGAAGAGAAGAAATTCAGATGGATCCAGATTTCCTCAGAGCTCTTAGAAGCAGTCTTTCCAGTCAAGTAGTAAAAGTGCTAAGAAGGCTATATTCAACAACGTTGGCACTCAGTTTGAAGCGAGGAAGTGCAACAAATATAGAAGGTCTCATAAGGGTGAGTGTATATTGATCAAATACTTGCTTTTGGTGCCACTAACTAAGACATATGGGAAAAAAATTAACCTAAATTAGGTAAGAGGGCTCCAACAAATTTGAGAGGCAGTGTCACACCACTTCAGAGGAGCTATGATAGACTGCGAGCAGCCGAACCTTTAGGATCAGTGTCAAATACAGGTCAGACTCAGCAGAATGTTCAACTCAGAGTATATACATTATCGTAGCAGGAAGCTAAGGAGTCCCCTGACATCATCACATATATGTTTTACTCTTAATAATTTTAAATCAGTGCACTTTAAGCATCATAAAATTTATGTCATGTCATACATAAAGCAAATTTTATATACATAAATAAGCTAACTCTAAAGTTTTATGCAATGATTTTATGATAAGTATCATATATCTTTAGAGTAGATAAGATTATTATTTGATTCGGGAGCATCGCACTCATTTATAGTTGATGAACTGACTAAATTGATTCGATTGAATATCCTTTGATGCCTGTGATACTATCAGTTAGAATGTCAAATGGTGTTTTTCTGAAAGTTAATAAATCATGTGATGTGGAGCTTATGATTGGTGGAAAGAGTTTTAATGCCCAACTTATTGTATTGCCCTTGATAGAACTCGATTTGATTTTAGTTAAGAAATGGATGTCTGAAAACTTTGTCATTGTTGATTGCAATAAGATCGTCAAAATAAATGTACCCGAGAAAACAAAAGTTAAATTTTCTGGTGATAAAGGAATGTCAACTATGATAATTACCTATATGAAAGCTTGCAATTTATTGAATCATTGAAGTCAGGGTATTTTTAATCAGGTAGCAACTACTTCTAAAAAAGTAAGGGTTTTGAGTGATATTCTGGTGGTAAGAGAATATCCAGAAGTGTTCCTTGATGATTTACCAAGGCTACTATCAGTGCGGGAGATTGATTTAAGTATTGAACTTTTGTCAGGTTTTGAGCCTGTATCTAAAGCACCATACATAATTGTAGTTAAAGAGTTACGTAAGTTGAAGAACCAACTGCAGGAGTTACTTGATAAATGGTTTATGAAACCGAGCACCTCACTTTGAGGAGCTCTAGTATTATTTGTGAAGAAGGATGAGAACTTCAGGATGTGTATTGATTACATGAAGTTGAATTAGCTCATTTTGGGGAGCTCTAGTGTTTCACTCTAGAAACGTGCGATAAGCGACCGCAAGTTCTCGTTGGCTCCCTTCTTCAGTTGTCACAGGGATCATGCGCTATTCTTAGGTCTTAGAGCACTGGCAAACTGTGATAAAAAGAGTCTCTTGAACTCTGCAAAACAAGTGATTACCCCCACGGGCAACCCGTCGAACCATCTCAGTGCGGTTGATCTCAACGTCGTGAAGAAAAGCTTGCACTTGAGGGGATCAAAAATTTTTAATAGGCATATGGACGATTCGAACGACGTGAGGTGATCGTTAGGATTCTGTCGTCCTTTGTATGATTCTAAGACGGGCATCTTGAACTTCTCCGAGGGTTCAACTCCCAATACTTAAAGGGAGAAGGCGTTCTTCAGCTACCTTCGTGCTTCGATCCATGCTGGTCGGTTCCTCTCCTCCACAGGGGCTGATTCAACACTGTCTTGGTACAATCCGCCATCAGGTTTCTCCTGTAAGTGGATCGCTCTTCCTCCATTGTTTGCTGGTGGTTCTTCCCGAGGGGGGTTAAGCGTTCTTCTCTAGGCAGGTTCTCCTTCTGGGATTGGGACTGCTCTCAAGGCAGCCACGGCTCTGAGCACCTCTGCAAATTGTCCCGACATTTGGTTGGTAATCTGAGTTCTCAAATCTTGCGGGCCTTGTTGAATGAGTTCTTCCATGAACTCCCTAGTGCATGCTGCTTCCACCACGTTCCTCTGATTAGATTCTCTTTGTTGTTATTGCAGGGCTCATCTTTTTGTTGACGGCATGTTTCTATGCTCACTGCACCTTAAAAGATGTCGAATCCGAAAATGTCTGGAAAACACGCCCAAGTTATAGAGCATTTTGTAGGGGAGAGAGAGAGAGAGCGAGAGTACAGTCAAGAACGATATAAGAGAGTCTAATATTTATTCATGACATGGACCCCCGATTTATAAGCACAGGCCCCAGTGTTACAAAAGTACATATTAATCCCCTTATCATTAATTTTTCAGAGGGAATCTTTAATAATTATAATGTTATTCGAATATAATAAGACGAATTAATTTGATCGATAAGAGAGCTCATCGATCGTCCCATAAGCCTCAACCCGATTAATATTTAATCTGAAAGGATCATTCCTGTCGATCGTCTTGAGGGTTGATCACTGCCCTGCTAGAACTCTTCTGACACGTTTCGCCGATCACCCAAACAAGACACCCATCTAGTCGTTGTTCAGCCTGAAACAATTGTCAAACGCTATGTTCAATCGGTCGTTTCTTTTTCCTAAATCAGTCATCTGTCTTGAGATTCGTCCTGACATATTTTATATATACAATAAGAATTTTAGTTTGGCACATGAAATAGGTATGAATAAAATCACGATCAAAGATGTTGAAATTACTTCCAACTAAACAATAGATTAGAAATTCATGACAATATTATTTTCTATCAAAGTTGTTGAGCTGGTTTAAAATAACTACATTCAATATATATATCTATATATATGGTTTATAAATTATAATTGGTTTTAAAGTTGCATAAGACCAAATGAGCCATTTAAAAAATAAGAGAGAAACATTCAATTAAAAATTCTAAGATTCCAATAGGAAGACATGGTTCCAACATTAAGCAAGTTAGCTTTATTACCTTATTGACGTTATAGGCAATTCTTCATATTACAAGGAATTTAATATAATCAAAGCAGAAAACTGTATTCTCCTTAGCAAGAGGTGTAAGCAAAGGCCGCACCTCTTGAAATGACAACCTTACTTAAGTAATCTAAGTATTAAAAATTTCGTTCTCCACTAAAAGCAACCTACTTTTGGTAGGATGCTTGGAAAAGCATGTATTTAAGAAATGTAAAATAAATGAAAAACTCTCCCTCCCTCCCTCCCTCCTCCGTACACTTGGAAGAGGAACAGCAGCAACTATGGGCAAGATGGCTGTAAGGGAAGTGGTGCGGGTAAGGAGACAAAGGGCGGGGGAAGCAAAGTGAATGAGTAACGTAGCATGGACGACGGGGAAAGCAGGCAATGCAGATGATTAGGTGAGTTTGATGCCGATAAGCAGGTTAAGAGTTGATGTGGATGCGAACAAACTCAGATGAGCAGGCAAGCGAGCAATGTCAGATGAGCACTTAAAGAAGTAATGTAACTGCAGACAAACGGGCCAAGGGGCAGAGCCGACAATTGTTTGCAGGATTTAAAGATCAACCAATTCAATTCTTATAAAATGCATGTTAAAAAGGGGTTTGAGGTATTTCAAATCCCTCAAAATTTTACTCTCTATTTTGTTCTTCAAATCAAACAAAAAAAACATTTAAATACACAAATTAAATGCAATACACTCCTAATATTTCCAACCAAACCAAACTTGGAAAAATCTCCCAAGGTCAAGTACAGCCTAACTAGAAAGTAAAATTATGCATAAAAAACAAAGAATTGCTCATTTTTTCTTCTCTTTGGTGCCCAAACTCTGCTAAAAGGGTCCTATACTTCTCAAGAGACATCATGCTCAACGAAAATTGCAAGTTTATCACAGATAATTCGGTCTTGGTCGGTCAAACAGTTCAAAAGTATAATATAACAAGAACAACCAATAAGCCTTTATACCACTAAGTAGGGTCGGCTATATGAATTCTTTTTCTCCATTGTGTCCTATTGAGTGTCATATTTTCATTTAGTTATAATAAATTAAAATCATTTTTTGTAGAATATGCCCAAAACTTTTAGATCTACCTCTTATCTTTTTAACATAAGTCAAATCGGAAACATATACTCTCCTAACCGGATCATTAGGTGGTTGACGTTTAATGTGGCAAAATCATCTAAGAAGACTCTCTCTAATCTTGTGTGACACAGGAGCTACACCAACCCTTTAACGGATACATTCATTTTGTATTTTCTAAGTGTCAAGTTATTCATCCATCAAAGCATTCTCATATCAGCAACACTTAACTTGATTTTGTGCTTCGCTTTTAAATGCCAACATTCTGCACCATAAAGCATTGCAGATCACACCATCATCTTATAATTTTTTTTCTTTTAAGTCTACTGGTACTTTTCTATCACACAATAGGCACGATGCATTACTCCACTTCAACCATCCAACATAAACTCTACTAATAACATCCCCATATATATCACCATCACTTTGAACAATAGACCTGAGATATCTAAAACGTTCACACCTTTTAATGATTTGATCACTCATTATTACAACTCTACCACAAGATCTACTACTACTAAAACTACATTCCATGTATTCAAAGGTATAATATTAACATAAAAACAATTGTTCTAGTATTTTTTTATCAAAGGAAAATTAACTTTGCTAGAGGGCTGAAAACGATTATATCATGCAGTGCAAGCTTCAATAGGCTAGAAATAAAGCTGTTTCTTCCCTTCTGTAAGGCTTAAAACATCATATAGGGGATGGCTTACCTCAATTTCAAAAAAGAAATTGCAATGACTGGCATTAAATCTCATCAGTTATGGATGATCCATACTATAACAACCATCCCCCCTTGACATGGTGATACAACTTCCTTAATTTTAGTTCTTTGAAAGACATTGGACACTCATCGCTCTTACATATTAAAATGTTTGTAAAAAAATATTCGGAGAGGAATAATTCTCTTGATTCTTAATAGTCACATGTATGGTACATATTTGTATAAGGAAAATAATCTCTCCTAATTTACAAACTTATCAAATATATCTAATCAAAATTAGGAAAGGAAATAATTCTGAAATAAATAAAAAAAACATAGAATAAAAAGGGAATAAACTAATCAAGAGTTTCCTAAGTTGTCCAAATCAAATCTTCCAGGATCTTCTCAGATTTCCACACTCCCCTCAAACTAGGTCGTAGATGTTGTAGAGACCAAGTTTGACATTGAACTCTGAGAAGGCGCTTAAAGGAAGAGTTCTGACGAAGACAACCACAAATTTTTAATGTTCCCCCATTAACATGTTCAAAGATGAAGTGTCTATCAAGTTCAATATGTTTGGTCTAGTCATGATGTACATGATTCCTGGCAATATTGATAGTTGTTTGACTGTCACAAAACATTTGTATTTTGTATAAGTCTATTGGAAGTACATCCCAACTTCCTTAACAATTTTTGAATCCAAATCCCTTTATAGATTCCCAAGGCGAGTGTTATATACCATGATTCTGCACTGCTTTTAGAAACAACTACTTGCTTCTTATTTCTCCACGCCACCAAATTTTCCCATACATAAGAGAAAAAGCTTGTGACGGACCTTCTCTCAGTGAATTTCATAGCCCAACTACCATCAGTGTAGACTTGCACCTCTTTGTTCCTTTTTTTTCAAAAATTAATCCATGATCCAGAGTATTTTAAGAAATCTCATAATTTTATACTCCATCTCTAAGTGTTCTTCATTTGGACTATTCATGTGTTGGCTCGCAATACCGACAAGGTATGTAATATCTAATCTTGTATGTGACAAGTAAATGAGTTTTCGCACCAAACTTTGATAAATTCTCTTATCTCCAAAGATTTTTCTTCTCCGTTCTTTGACTTTTGGTAGTGATCCACTAGAGTATCAGTAGACTTACATCCAATCCTCTCTGTCTCCTTTAGTAGATCTAGGATTTATTTCCTTCGTAATATAATAATGTTTTTTCTTAGACCTTGCTACATCCATACCTAGAAAATACCTCATGGTTCTTAGGACCCTGATTTCAAACCTTGTGGCAACCACTTTTTTGATCTTGAGAATCTCTCTTTCATCATCATCAGTAACAATTATATCATCTACATATACTATCAATACAATAATCTCGATCCCTAGATGTGTTTTACAAGCAAAGTATGACTAGCTTGAATTTAAGAATACCATTATATCTCATAGCTTTAGAACCTTTTAAACCACACCCTTGATGATTGCTTAAGCCCGTAAAGGGCTTCTTGAATTTGCATGTTATGTGTTTGTCAGTATCATTCTCAAGTCCTAGCGGTATCTCAATATCTACTATTTCAAGAAGGCCATTTTTATGTCAAGTTGATGTAATCTTCATTCCTTATTAACTGTTATTGAAAGAAGAATTCTGATAGTGCTAAATTTTGCAACTGGTGCGAAAATCACCTGACAGTCGATCTCATAGGTTTGAGTGAAATCTTTTGCAAAATCTGGTATTGAACCTATCAAGCTTTGTAATTAATGTTGCACACTAATTTATAACCAACCGGTTTTTTACCCTTGAGTGAATTTAGTAAGAATCTAAGTATCATTATGATTTAGTGCTCGGATCTCATCTTTAACTGTTTTCCTCTATTCTGGATTTTCAAGAGCTTTATGAATGAATTTAGAAATTTGCATGCTATCATGGTTAAAAACAAAAACTTTATAGGAAAAGAATAACTTGTCATAAACTACATACTCCTAAATTGAATATCTAATGCAACTTTTCCTGTCACCAGCATCAGAATAGTCAGGAAATACCGCATGAGTATTAGGCTCCTTCTTACCTGAAGTTTCATGTAAATGTGGACTCGAGTTTTTGTTTGAGCAGTTCTATGCTTACCAGTTGTCTTCCACCTGCTCAAGTTTTTTTTTCTTTCTCCTTATGTACACACGAAATTCTTTGTCCTAGACTTCAAGTTGGTTGGGTTAGTTGGGCATTCTCATCTAGGATAGGAGGGCTAGGTGGAGTAAGTGGTGAGATAGTGTAGGTGTCGTCAAGTGCATCCCGAAATTGATATTCATTTGCACTCACTCCCTAAAAATCATATTTGCAGTAGTAGGATTGATTTTCAAAAAATTTGACACTCGTGGAATTGTAGTATTTTTGGTAACAAGAGAATAACACTCGTATCCTTTTTTTTTGTAGGTGGCATGCCCAATAAAAATACATTTGATAGATTTAGAATCAATTTTTATGCAATTTTGGGAATTTTCGTGAACAAAGGATACACACCCAAAGATTTTAAATGGGATAGTACGTAACCATCAAAATATGAAGATGTGCTTAAAGTTAAGTATCCGGCTAAGCATTCGATTAATAAGATAAATATGTTGTAGTAAAAACTGTTTCCCTCAAAACATATTTAAGAACTTGATGGAACATTAGAATTGAGTTGGATGCCTCAAGAAAATGTCTATTCTTTCTCTCAGTTATCACATTTTATTATGAGGTATCAATACATGAACTCATATGCATTATTTTATTTTTTTGAAATATAAGATCCAATGATAGAATTGAAATATTTTTTTGCATTATCAGTTTAAAGAATCTGAATTTTGAATTTTAATTGAGTTTGAATCATGTCAGGAAAGGTTTGGAAGATTTTGATTGTTTCAAATTTTTTCCTTCATTAGAAATACCTAAATGGTTTCAGTGTTCTTCAATAAATAAAACAAAACATTTTGCCCCACTTAGGGTTTTCACCTTTGAATGTCCTAAAATATCACCGTGGATAATGACAAAAGGGTTTGTACTGGGTCAGAAGATAATTATTTCTAGTTTGTTTAGTAAGTTGACAAACCTAACAATGATAGAAACTAAGTTTTTTATTGATAAACAAATAAAGGTATAACTTAGCAACATAATTAAAACTAGAATGGCCCAGGCGATGTCATAACTAAACTTGATTTCAACATACATGGACTCAATAGAAATCAGAGGTGGAATCATTTGTGTGTTTAGAGAGAAATTCCTTGAGCATGCATGTCTTGAAGCATTTCAACACTGTCAATCACCTTCCCCTACTACACCACCAGAAATTCAATATAGTTTGTAAGAAATTTAGTTATACGTTTCATGTCATGAGTAAGCTTATTGATTGAAATCAAATTGCAGTTCAACTAAGGAACAAATAAAACAAAGGAAAAAGTAATATCTTAAGAGATCTCCATATCTCCTATACCAACAATGTTTGAGTGTGATTTGTTTGCAAGTCTTATCGATCTATATGTAGAAGCCTTTTGATATTTGACTAGAGCATTAATATCTCTGGTCATATGATCAGATGCTCATGAATCTATGATCCAAGTTCTAAATCTCTCATTACTGGCAAAATGAGAGAATGATATATTACATTGGTGTGTCACGAGGTTGGTGTGCTAGTCTGAATTGTCTCTAAGAAGCTTTTCAGTACTCAAGCTGCTCCTTGGTGAACGGTTTAGCCGACCCTTCAGATGTGGTAACAACATTAGCCTTTTTCTCTAGATCTTTCATTCACTGTCCAGATTTCCAATCTGTAGGGTTTCCATGAAGTTTCCAACATTTGTTCTTGATATGCTCAATCTTCTTGCAATAGTCACCTGTGGGGCGATTCTTCTTATTCATTAAGTCATGGGAGGAGTTGTGTACGGGGTCGAGCTTTCAGTACTTGGTGAACCCTCCTTTTCAGTCAACATTAGTTTCTTTCTACTCTCTTCTCTTTTAATTTCAACAAAAACATCAATGATAGATGGACGGAGCTTTGTTCCCATGATCCTCCCTCTTACCTCATCCAATTCATGAGATAGCTCTACTAGGAATTTGATTGTTCTCTTTTTCTCGATAATAGATTTAAACGTCACACGATCATGTGGACATGTTCCTACATGTGTCTAAAATATATCCAATTATAGCCAATATTTTGTCAAGATATTGAAATATTGGGTGACACTTAGCTCTGCTTGAAGAAGGTTATGAAGCTTGATTTCGATCTCAAACAACTATGCAATGTTTTCAGTACTAGAATATATTTTTCTTGGCAGATTTATTGAGCAGAAGATTTTCTCTCACTTCAGTGGTCATTGAGTTAACTAGCCAAGATCTAAAAAACTTTGATCTTGATTCTTTCATGTGTGGTGGTTGACGTCAGTGATCTAAAAAACTTTGCCTTCTCCCATGAGATGTTTCTCATTCCCTTTACCACAAATGTACATAAACACGGTTGAGACCACTGAAGGTAGTTATGACCATTGAATTTATGATTTGTGATAAAGTTAGAGAGTTCAAGAGTCATTTGGACAGAATATCTGGTCTCTAATTCATAATTAATCTTTAGAGTCGAACTTGATGCCTTCATCATGTGCTTGGTTATCAACCCTATGCATATTTAGGGCTACATTTAGTTGTTGAGCTGAAGTTTATGCTTGTTGTCATTGCTTCTACTGCTACTGTTGGAGGATTCCACCGAAAGAGGGCCTGCAAAAAAGAATCTAGCAGGTAGAAATCCGGCTGCCTGAAAAACTAATGAGGGCCTACAGGGAAGGTATTCTTGCGGCTGAATATATGAGAGCCTGCAAAAAAGAAACTTTTGGTGGTTGAAGGTGTTATTGCGGCTGCAGGAAAATTCTGGTTACATGAGTTCGAGAAGAGGAGTTTATGGAGGAGGAAATGAGAAAAATTAGGAGAAGTGATTCAGGCTTTTTGAAGAAATGTTTGTTTGTTGTTGTTCGGCCGGGATGTTCTGCTTTCCAAGGAGGTAGTTTTGTTGCAATAGATTAAGGAAACATACTACGGAAAGGATCAGCTCTGCTTCCTACGACTGTCTTTCAGAAAGGCAGAAGACTAGCTACGGAGGGAGAATTCTGGTACTGGAGGCTGCAGGGTGGAAGCTCGGAGGAGGGCCTGCAGGAAGACAGGTGGCTACAGAGAGGATTTTGACGACTAAAAAGAGATCTACGATTTGTTTCTTATCTCTGATACCATGTAGAAAATATGTTTGGAGAAGAATAATTCCCTTGATTCATATTACTCACATGGGAAAACAACCTCTCCTAATGTACAAACTTACCAAACACAACTATCTAAATTTGGAAAGAAAATAATTTTGCAATTTAAAAAAAATAACACAGAATAAGAAGGGAATAAACTAATCAAAAGTTTCTGAAGTTGTTCCAATCAAATTTTTCAGGATTTTTTTGGATTTCTTCTAGGATCTTCTCAGATATCAACAATTTCCAACATTCTTGATTTAATTGTAAGATACTAACCATAATTTTTCTACAATACAGTATTTAATGCTTGGTTTACACGAGTGGGAAAGTAAAAGCTGGGGCAGTTTAAAACTCTGTGCTTAAATTGGTCACTAATTGAAAGTCGGGGGACTATCTTGGGTTTTGCTCTTTTTGAGATTTAGATGATCTAAAGAAAAATGTGCAAAACATACTACCTTCGCATTGTAAAATTCCCATTGATTCTACTTCAAGGGAAGCCATATCAAAACCTATTGATAGTTTTTTTTTTTTTTTTCTGAAATTGGTAGTCTATGAATCACACAACCAATCTACCAAAAAAATCACTAATAAAAATTTAGTAAAATACATTGGATATTATCTACAAAACAATGCTAGGGCTTTAATCTGATGTTACAAGTCAGCATAATGTAGAATGTCAAACCCTTAGTTCTAGAGCCGGCATTCTTTTACTCATCAATCCTTAATTAAGTGGCACACACTCAATCAACAACCTTTTACTCTTCTTTGCCAAGAGAATCAGTCATTTTAATGAACTCTACAACTCTGATCGCCTCTTCTTAATAGGAGAATAAAGATATTGGTATAGGATGCCACAGGGAGGAACTATTGAGATTTTACAAAGCTATGATACTTGTTGAAAAATGGAAAAACCTTTTCCGTTTACCTTTTCAGCTGAGAGATTCCTTCGCTCTGCAAATTTTAAGGATAAAAAATCACCAAAGCAGTGCAAGAAAAGCTAAGGTATATGTTTCTATTAAGAAAGCTAAAATATTTGTTAAAATTTTAGGCATGGTGAAGTCCTTGTATGGTTTGGATCAAAAGGGCATGGCGTATCCACAAGAAGAAATGCAAACTATTGCTAGGTTGTCTACAATCATAAGATAGTTTACACTGTTTTCATTAGAATGCTTACTTTCGGCACAACTTTAGCATGGCAAATAAGCAGTGAATATTGATTCAGCTTCCACATGAAGATAGCTGTGAAAAATATGACTGATCTAGCAAATTATCCTCAGCATCCTTAGCCTTATCTTACTAATTGGGATGGTTTAGGATCTCTCCCCCTTCATTCTCCATTACTGGTGCAGCTGAAGGCGTTAAAGTTTAACACCAATTATTTTCTACTACAAGCAACATTACCTTTCATTAATCTCTTTATCTTCCTGTTCACATCTAATCTATTCACTCAATTTAGTGCATATTTTGCATTCCTTTATAAATCCAATTCACTAACTTTATTCCTCACTAACTAATTTTTAAGAGAAGCGACTCCCAAATTACTAATATTATGACTTCACTTTAAAATTCCTAATTTTATCATGCATCTATTTTAATACACATTTCTATGACAGAAATAATAATACTAATAAATAATCTCATTTCCACCACATTCAACTTGAATGCCATTGGTTTCTTTGTTTCCCAACAATAAAGTCGATTTAATATTGTGATTCTAATTATAGTTTTATCAAATTAATTTTTGAGAATCAATGCAATTCACTCATGATATAATATTCCTGAGACATTTTCTATTTAGCAAATCCAATCTTAACTAGCAAATCCAATCTTAACTCCACAAATCATAAGCTACTCCACATTCCAATTATTTTCGATAACATATCCAAAGCAAAACTTTCAATCTTAGGTGTCACTTGTTTAGCCTTATCTTACTAATTGGGATGGTTTAGGATCTCTCCCCCTTCATTCTCCATTACTGGTGCAGCTGAAGGCGTTAAAGTTTAACGCCAATTATTTTCTACTACAAGCAACATTACCTTTCATTAATCTCTTTATCTTCCTGTTCACATCTAATCTATTCACTCAATTTAGTGCATATTTTGCATTCCTTTATAAATCCAATTCACTAACTTTATTCTTCACTAACTAATTTTTAAGAGAAGCGACTCCCAAATTACTAATATTATGACTTCACTTTAAAATTCCTAATTTTATCATGCATCTATTTTAATACACATTTCTACTAATCTACAACCCTTATATTTTGAAATTTTCTTTGTTCTTCTATCACCAACTTCAAAAAGAACTTCACCTATTCAAAGTATGCAATTTTGCAAGTAGTAACACCAAATTAACTCACCTTGCAAAGCATCTCTATTATCGATACAAAAAGAAAAGGCCTCATGCCTATAATTTATTATAGATGGATGAATAATATAATATGTTACAATTTAGCAAAAGCTAAATAGTCTAAGCTGACTTACAATTGTAGGTCCAGAAGAGAAATCAACTTCTTCTGTCACTGGCTTTTGCATGGTTGAGGCTGCAGCTAGAGTATGCATTTTTGTATCATCAATTACTTGGACATAAAGGTGCTTGTTTGAACGGAAAACACACATCCTTGGCCTCTCAGGCGTACCATGGACCTAGAAAAAAGTAAAACAAGCAATACAAGAGCACCAGATCACAGAAAATTAATAGAAGAATATAAACTAAGACAGAAGTTGTAATCATCATTCAAGATCAAAAAAACAATTTATGGACACGAATAAACATTAAGCACATAATAACCATCAACCTCAATTTGAAGAAACCAGGGTGAACTTTAAACTGTGAAATTTTGAGATTTAAAAAATATACTGCAGCCACAATTTGCACAATTTTGGGAAAAAAGACATCAAGACCAAAGAAAAATTATAAAGAGAAGAACAAAATTACACGCAAAAAATAAAAAAGATAGAAGAAATAGCGTATATGTAAGATCCACAAAGCGCAATCTAGTGAGCTATGATGCTCTATTGAGGCAATGATTACTGAAACATTTAAAGGAAAGCAATATAAAGAAACTTTCAACATTAAAACCTAACAACTGTGAGAATTTCTAACCTAACTATCTCTTTAGTTTTCCAATATAAATCGTGAAACATCTAAATAAAATAAAGCTTTTAGAATGCATGGAACATTACAAAGACTCCAGATGCTGGTTTTGATTGCTTAGATTCAAGCCACTTCTATCTACTTAAAAGCCTAACACCTGTGAGCATTTCTAACCTTAGTATCACTTTAGTTTTCCAATATAAATAGTGAAACATTTCGATTAAATAAAGCTTATAGAATGCATGGAACATTAAAAGGCTTCAGATTTTGGTTTTGATTGCTTAGATTCAACCCTCTTCCATCTACCTAAAAAGGGTAAAAAAGGATATAGATTCAATTTAGGGTTTCTAAAAAGGCCTTTTGGAAGAACTATATTAATTTTATTTAATCTTCAAGGTGCACAAATGAGAATCTTAAATAGAGAAGTTTCAAAAACTTCAGAGGCTGAATAGACAAAAATGTAACTGAAACTTAAATTGCTTTAGTTATCCATAGCGACTTGAATGTGCTCGAGTTATCCAGTACTCTGTTTCAACCTTAACGTGTAACTGGTTAGCACTCTCTTATACTCAGAAAATAGTACATATGAATAATCAAATAAAAGCAACTATACATATTTAAAAAATATTTTAACATGTTTGTTTAATTGAAAGTGTAATATGTTATTAATATTGTATATTAATGAATAAAAAAAACTCCGTTTTAAGCCGTTGATCGAGCTAGCAACACTAAATTTTTATTTAATATGAATTTAATGTTGAACTTTTACATTATATTAATGCAATTCTCATTATTTTGAATGCGTATGGTGTTACCTCATTGAATCTCCAAAAAAGTATCACTCTAGAATTAGTTATGTCATCAACATGCCAAGATGATTTAGCTTTTTAATACTTCACATCAAAATTTATCTACAGTAACTTATCTGAATCTAAGCTTACAAAAATGGCAATTACATATCAGAACACAAAATATTTTTAAGTTCTCCTTTTCATTATGAGTCATTTTATATTTTTCAATGACAATATATCCGTACATAACATACAATTACTGAAGTAAATTTCTTTACTAACAAAGTTTTTCTACATTTCTGAATAACCTACATGGGGCTGCAAAAGTGCATTAGATTTTGGAATCCAATTCGCAAAGCATAAGAAATATATGATTGGATGCTACTGATGTCCAAATACTTAAATAAATAATTTCAAATCACGTCAACAACCCAGATATTTTCCATGGAATTGCTTCCTTGCTTCATATTTGTTCCATTTAAACATAGACAACCTTTTGGGGCAAGATAGCTCAAACTGATTAACTTAGGTCATCAAATTACTCATAATTAGCCAATTTCATCACAATTTAAGAAAATCATCACCAACAGGAAGAAAAAAACTATGCAATTTAACTAATGAAGGCTGCATTACGATCAACTTGAGAAAACGCTGTTTAATGGCAAGCAAAAAAACAATATGAGAACGGGGTTCACCTTCTTCCTAACCCGTTCGTGACGGGCGGCACGGTTCTCTCTCCTGGTCGAGGCCTTCGCCTCGATGTAGGGTATCCCCGGCCTTGTATTCGCTCTGTAGCTCTGACCGGAGATTCCGCCGGTGAAGTCAAGACGGAGTGAGAATGGAAAGCCTCTGCTTCCAATAGAGGAGAAAAAAGACCGAGTGGCGAGCGGCGGAGCCGGAGTGGCCATTACCAATGAATGAGAAGTAATTGGCAAGGAGCAAGTGAAGAAGAACACGAATCGAGTCAAGAGGGTTTAGCACTCCTTATCCGGGAAAAATATTACATCAGTACTACGGAAAATAAGGAGTAGCCACTGAAATCAAGCCGGCATTCGTGAGATAGAGAAAAAAAAAAAGGTACAGTAACACCAAAATATTTCTTCCCGTGTTATTCATGTGTTATTGTGTCCTGAGAATATTTTTGGTGTTATAATAACATAATAACACATCAATAACATGAATAACACATGAATAACACACAATAACACATGAATAACATGATGGAGAATATTCTCCCGTGTTACTGCGCCGTTTTTTCTCTGTCGGGAATATTTCCCGTGTTATTTATGTATTATTGTGTGTTATTCATGTGTTATTTTATCCTGAGAATATTCTTGGTGTTATTATAACACAATAACACATCAATAACACGCAATAACACATGAATAATATATCAATAATGCGGGAGGGAATATTCCCCGTGTTACTGCGTCGTTTTTTTTCTCTGTCGCTTGGGGTGTCGTGGCGTGATTTCATTGGTTACGCACTTTACTTCTACGTGCGTAATACTGATGTAATATTTTTTTCCTTATCCGACTAGAAAGATAAACCTTCAGGAGAAAATAAAAAATCCTATTTTTTTGGTATGTATGTATTTAAGCATCTTTAAGCTACGAAAAATATTTATGTACGTCATAAACACGTAAAATTATACGTATATTAAAATTTATTTGAAAAATATTGAAGAGTTATGTCACTATTATTGACATAAATACCCTACATAAGTAGCGCTCATACACCTTAATTTTTGCATATGTACCTACTTATTTAAAAGTGACATTTCACTATTTTAAAGTTAAAATAATAATTATTTTTTTATATGATACAGAAGATTTGGATGGTATAAATGTAAGAAAATAAATTTTAAGTGTTAAATATGTAAATACATAAGAATTATGCGGTATGAATGTAAATTCCCTTTTTTATTTATTTCTTTGGAGTTTTTACCAATTAAAAAATCCTACATAGTTGTGGAAGCCTGTAATTTTATTAAGAACTGTGAAGTTTTTATGACCATATTTGAGACGATTGAGCGCATCTGCATATTTGCAATTGTTAGCGCATGTACATATCATACATACTAACATACATACATACATATACACGCGTGCCCACATGCACACACACACCACTGATTCCACTTCCTGATCATAACATTATCATCAAGCATACCTAACATTCCTTTAAAAACTATATTCCTTATTATTACAATGCATTCTCATTAATAAAAGAATTTTCTTATATTATAATTTCGTAATCAATCTATCCTCTTACTTGTTTATAACATCATGATTAAATCAAACTAAAAAGAAGTCTCATAACTTCGAACAACATCCAGCTTCCAAATATAAATCATAAAAATGATTCAGTATCTTACATGAATCATGTAAAAAACAAAAACAACACATAACAAAGGGCACCAAAATCAGTACCCTCTCATCATATTAGTTGATAACAGTATTTAGCAATACAACAACAGAAATCTTTTTGGCTTTTTTTCTGCAGGAGAAAAACCAGCTCTAAACAGTCAAAATAAATCAATCTGGCCTCGTATCTTCAAAACCAAAAGCTGCAGCTAACATCGATTAAAATTCCTTATAAACCCCTTAATAAAAGCTTAAATTATAGCAAACGGGTTTAAGTTCAGTTCAAAGAGGTGGGTTGCCTGCCATCAGGAATCGCAAATAGAACCACGTGTTTTGAAGGGCGAACGAATGGGACGTCACATCTGAAATAGCCTTTGCGCTCGAGCTGGATCACATCTCCACGCTTCAGATTACGCATATTGGAATCCCCCAGAGCAGCAGTCTCTCGTCTTGTGCATGAATTGAGATTGTCAAGGAAGTCCTCACCTTCTTCCAGCTGCAGTCATGTTATTTTGTGCCACACAAGTTTGAACTGCTTGTTAGATTATAAGAAAACTCGAGATAAAAACAAAAAGGTGCCAGAAGGAGATGAGAAAGCAGCAGAAAAACGAGATAAAAAAGTTTAGAGATTTGATTTTCCAAACATGAATGCCCTACGGGATTAAAAGGTTTTGAGATTTGATACAAAGATGATGGCCAACCATAAAACCAAGCTGATGATTCATGAAATGAATCATATTTTCATATTTGCTGGTTCCAATGTAGATAAAACTGAACTTGAAATAGCAAACAGTTTATTTAAAACTAGAACAAGATAAAGCAATAGCAAACATACCTTCTTCTTCTTTAGTAGGTAGTCAAATTCAACCAATGAAAGACTAATTAGCTCATCGGTGTCAGGAAGCCATGTAAGCTTCAACTTTGTCGTTTTCACTGAGCCTTCTGGGTGCAAAACCCCAACCAAATGGATCACGCTGCCATTTTCCTTCTTAATTTCTGTAATAATAGCATTCCCCCAGTCCATCAAAGTTACTTCCTCTCCCTCTGACACAGATGATGCATCCGCATAGTCCAGCCATATCCTATTAGTGTAAGTAGCGGCCTTGTTCCCAGCACCCTCAAATTTCTTATGTCTTGGTAGGACTCGAACAAATGGATGCTCAGGGCCATTAATCAAGGTAAAAATTACTCGCCTCTCTTCAATCACAGCAGTATGCCTCGGACATATGGGATCAATGATTTTTTTATTGATGGTCCACAGCTTGTCCCATTCCATAAGGTTTATATTTTTGGAAGCACCCTGAAAATAATTAAATAAAGTCATAATTAGAAGTTTGCATAATTAATACTATTTAGAAGATATTCAAAGTAATAAACACCTGCTGAAGAATAAACTGAATCAAAGCCTCAATTTTTAGACCTCTACGAACTATTCCCTGCACAGTTGGGAATCGTGGATCATCCCACCCTTCCACTTTCCCATTCTGGACAAACCAAAGAAGTTTCCTCTTGCTCAAAAGCGTATAAACCATATTAAGTCGGCTAAACTCATATATTTGCACTTTTCTTAGTCCCATATCATCGAGTATACGGTAGTATTGTGCATTACGGTCGTGATATTCGCTTGAACGAAGGGCGTGTGTTATACCCTCAACAGAATCAACAAATGGGCAAGCAAAGTCATATGTAGGGTAGACTTTGTATTTAGAACCAACACGATGATGAGGATCCGGGTTACAGCGATAGTAAACAGGATCCCGAAGGGATTTGTTTGGGTCCTGCATATCTAGTTTACCTCGTACACAACACTGAATCCCTCTTTCAGAAGCTACAATCATCTCTTTCCACAGCAAAAGATTCTCTTCAACTTTATTATTCCTACACTTTGACTCAATCCCATCCATCCTTTCCTTCTGCATCTGCTCCCTAGGTGTAGCATCTACGTAAGCTTTTCCCTTGGTTATCAACCTTTCAGCCATTTCCATCAACTGTGGAAAGTAATCTGAAGTGTAAGTAACAGCATCATATTTGATGCCCAATGTCTCAATATCTAGTAAAAGGTTTTCTACAAACTCGTTGCTTTCCTTTGAAGGGTTTGTGTCATCAAAGCGAATAATCATCCGTCCTCGATATCTATGGGCAAAATATTGATTTAACAAAGCTGCCTTTGTGTGCCCAATGTGTAGGAATCCACTTGGTTCTGGGGCGAACCGCAAGCAAACTTCTCCAACCTTTGCACCAGGAAGATCAACTTCAAAAGGAAGAACCTTCTCCCTAGGATTTACTTCACCATTTATCAATGGTTCTTCATTTCCTTTGGAAGTTCGGGGAAGGTTAGTAGAGGGAGATTTTCCCAGCCCCCTCTTGCCAACATATATTCCTGTGACTTCATTCAAGGAACTATATTCTTCAGCTATAGAGTTGAACCAACGGACTAAATTTTGGAACTTCCTCGACTTCTTCAAACTTTCCCACCTCTGTCCAGTGCCTGAAAAGTGAGATTTAAATGTCAAGAAAATCTCTAGAGTGATCAGCTTAAAAGGCAAAGTATAACAGATCATAAACGGCGCAACTTTACCAGCGAGACCTGACCATATTGCTATATCAGCAATAGAAAGGCTATACCCAACCAAAAAGGACCTCAAAACAAGATACTCATCTACATGCATGCATGCACCCTCAAATTGTGGACCAGATGAAAAAATTGGAGCATATTCAAGCCACTCATCAATCTGAAAAGAATGTCATAAGATATTCGGAATAAAACACAGCTTAAGTGGCATTTTTTATATCCATGAAACATACCTGAGATGACTCTATTGCATCTTTACCATAGAAATCGGAAAGTTTTGAGACCCTCCCAAGATAACGCAAGAGAGTGTTTGTTCCCTGCAATTTAATTCTGAAGAGAAATAAATTAATTAAAAAAAAAAGCATATACTTCTATCAGACTCAAAAAAATTGAGAGAAAAGCAAATAAAATGTAGATAGGTGGACATCAGATGCATATTTGAATAGTTTTTTTAAAAATTATTTAATCTAACATTAGTGAGAGGTGGTATTCAGCAGATAGATTCAGTCGGAAGTGCCAAAATGGAATGTACAAGAGCTTTGAAGTCCCAAACATAGGCGTCATCATTCATTGCTTGGAAACAATTTAAATTACTTTCAATTAGATTGTATGCAGTTTGTAAAGTTTAATTGTCAGAATCACTTTCGACCAAAACCCCCACTTCCTTTCTTTATTTGTTTTTTTAAACATTATTGTCAATTGGTGGGCATGCTCAGTGCCAAATAATTTTAAGACTCAACCAGCAAGCGCAATTTCTACTTAGCCCAGTGCAACTAAAACTTGCACAAAAGTAAAATGACTTGATGAAACTGCAATATGCTAAATTACAAAAACAAATTTCAGAAAAATTCCATTAAAAAAATTAGAAAAAGAAGTGTCATATATAAGAAAATGAAGTCCAAATTGCTTCTTCAACATCACATAACCGTCTGGTCATATATTTACCTCAAATTTACCAAAATAAATTTATATTTCCATCTGAAAAATATCCCAAAAGGAAATACAGCAGGTATACTGAAACCATAGGTGACAATATCAGCAGTTATGGAAGCAATAAATTTGATAAATATAATCTAAAGAAAAAATTAAAATAAAAACACAATCATAGCACGGGTTTGCAATACCGGAATTTTCAGCAAAATTCATCATAATTTAGTGATTTCCCAATCAGCCTCTTCATTTCAAGAACTGTCAACCAGTATCATCCAAAAGTTTATGCGTAAATTAGGTTTTCGCAGAAAGCGAAATGGTTCCCACACGCAAAATGAAAAAAAAAAATTTATATAAAAATGTAAATTAGATATCCTCCCTCCCTTCCTCCCTCCAGTTTTTTTGTTTTAGAATTTCTAAAAAAAGAAATTATAAGGACTATGATCTGCAGTTTTTTTCTTTTAGAACCTCTATAAAAAGAGATTATAAGGACGGGTTACGTGCAGGAAATACAGGGAAAAAAAAAACACTATAGTGGCTTTGCATTGATAATGCCGCAATTTCATAATGATCATTCTGTCTAGGGGAAGTGGAGAAGCTTATAAAAAGAAAGAGGAATAGAAAAAATGAAAGAACACGGGAACTACTTCGAATGTGCCTGCACAACTTTGGATTAACTGCAGCTGAAACAGAGAAAAGAAAGAAAACATATGAGAGGTTTCATGCAAAAGGAAAAAGAAAATTGCTATTTGGGCCCCATTTCATGTACCGATCATTGAACCAGATTGCATCAATATTTAACGAAAAATTTTGCAAAAGGATCAGCACCAAATTGAATAAAAAATGAGGTGCCCAGGTGGTAGGGTTTAAAAAACAGCGGACTTAACAGCAAAGAAAGCCGAAAAAAATATGGGAACCAGCTGCAAGTTTGACAATTACATCGGTTAAGAAAAATACCCTTCTAAAAAATACTCGAGCAAAAGGAAAAGATAGATGACCTCTGCAGTAACTAAATAAATCCCTAAGAAATCCTGCTATCACTATGCTATGAAATCTCAGCTTTTTAACACCAGTAATACTACCAATCATACAGAAAGCTGATATGAATGTTAAAATATAAAGTTTAATAATAAAAGGAAGAGATTAAACAAACTGATACATGAGCTCTGACATGGCTATAAGTATCCCTCAGAATGCCTGATATCACCATTTCATGAACTCTCGGTTCCTCAACCCCAACAAGTGTGAGGGAGCACCGATCATTCTGGCACCAAAATAAGGTTCAGATTACTAAATTTATCATCATGGGGATAAAAATCAGAGAACATGCACAATGAACGTGACAATGAGAAACAAAGTAGTTAAAAAGAGGAAACAAAAGAAGTTGGAGAAGTTTCAGATTCCAGTTTGACAAGATTTTTTAAAGAAAAAAAAATGTATTTAAAATAAGAGGAAAAGACTCCTTCCAATTTCACAATGCCTCATGAAACTGAGATATTAGCAAAACAAAACTCAATCTAAGAACAAAATTAAAAAAAAAAAAAACAGCATCAGGGGAAACAGAAAATCTGGAAACCAAAGCACCACCAGTACCAATAGAATCGCCAAATCAGCAAGCATATAAATGAACTGTAAACAAAAATTCACTATAGGATTTAATAGAACTACAGAGCAAAAAACATTATGTTTCACTCTGCTGTAGTAAAAACCAAAACTATAAACCATGAGCCACCTGGATGAGTGGTATTTACATCGTATACCAAACCAGAAATCAAAAGATTAAGTGCCTGAGAGAGAGAGAGAGAGAGAGAGAAAGAGAGGGAGAGAGATTTGAATTCCAGAGAGAGAAAGGGGGAGAGAGATTTGAATGCCAGAGAGAGAGATAAAGAGGGAGAAAGGAGAGAGGTAGGGGAGAAGGGCAGAGAGAGAGAGAGAGAGAGAGAGAGAAGGACAGGGGAAGAGTGGGAGGGAGGGAGGAAATTTTAGAAGCTACTCTGTAGTTTTGTTAGACGCAACTTAGCAAGTGAAGCCAAAAATTCAATACAAGCCAACTTTCTAATGCATGCAGAAGGAATTGAAAATGCCAAACAAAACATTACAGCTATGGAGCACAAGCTCCTTCATGGCTCTCATGCATGTCGATCAAACATCAACATTTTGGAAACAAGCCTAACAATGAAATCAATCCAAGAACTCCACTCAATGTGTCTTGAGTATTAGCTGCAGTAAACTTTCAAAAACACAGAAATGATTGGATGAATATTTAATATTTGTTATATAGAAGTTATGTGCGGCATACGCAATTCTAACACTTTTGATATATTATTCCACCTTTTGATAGCTTCCATGACTATCAATTGGCTGATATCAGTGTTACTAGGTATATTCCTATGTTTCGTGCATGGAAAAATAGTTATAAGTATCTTTTCTATATTTTCAGATGCATATCATAATAATAAGAACACTCATGCCATGTTATCTTTTTCTATTTTTCCTTCAATTCTTGTGTAGCGGTATACATGCTAACTCTGTTCCTTGTGCTTGTTACTAGACGGGCCAAGCTTCATAGCACGTATAAAACAGTAAATTGTTGCACCAAAATGAGAGAAATGCTATCAAGAACATAGAAAAAAACCTCATAAATAATTAAAAGGCAGATAAAAAATCGGAATGTATTTTCCAATAAAAAGGCGGGGCAATTACACATAGCACTCAAAACACTGTTATCTACAAACCTAGCACCCTCTTTCATCCATTTTTCACTTCTTACTCAAATATCAAATTTCATTGAACACCCAACTAAACCCCAAAAACATTTTCAGACAAGAAAAAGCTAACCGAATGCAAGAAAAATAGTTCTAGAACTAAAGAAAATGAATCAAAATTGTTGATTTGAGACATACCCTGAAGAGAAACGGAAAAGGCTAGCCGAAGCCGGAGGGAGGCTTGGATCGATTGTGAGAGGTACTCCAGCGATCCTGGCCGCGGCGATGACCGCGAGAGGAGGGCTTTCGGCGGAAAAGGACACCACAATCTCCACCATTCTCGATGCGCCGAGGAGAGTGAGAGGAACTGATCAATAGGGTCTACGTTACTTGTAAGGGGCCTGTCAAACAGCAAAAATGAGAACTTTTTTCAGTGAATCTTACGTACTATTATACCCCGTTTCTCCTCCGTAAATCCTGGGATTTGGAAAATCCCAAAATGACGGCGAAAAGTAAATTCGGGATTTAGTAAGTCCTGTGAATAGGATTTAGTAAATCCAGGACGAGCGAAGAGAACGGGGCGAACAGGCTTACCTTCCTCAATGGTTTCCGGTAGGAGCCGAGCGGAAGGACGAGAAAGATGCAAGTTTCGGTTGCCTCTGTAAGTCGCGATCCTGTCGTTGACTTCCCGGCTAACTCTATTGGCAACTGTATCGCGATTCTTCGTTCACGAAGGCGATAGTTTTGAGCGAAACCAGGAGGAGGGTCTGGGTCTTAATTTATTTTTATTTAAGATAGTTAATTTAATTGATTAATAACTAGTAATTAGTTTTTATAATATTGAATTAATTATAATTAGATAAAATTAAATATGATTATTTAATAGTTATATAATAAATAAAAAATATATTTTATATTTAAATTATTTAATAAAATTTAAGTAATTCTTAATTTATATAATTAATAATTAATTGATTAATAATGGATTAATTTTAAATTACTGTTTAATAAATAATTAGTTTATAAAAAATTAAATTATTACAAATTTATAAAAATAATTATTAATTAATGTAAATGTTTTCTTTTTATGCACTGAGTATTGGGATACTCATTTGTATTTTTTCTATTTAAAATCTATTTTGTGATGTTTATTCTATAAATATCGTTAAATACTTCTAAAATTGTTTTATCCTAATTTATCAAGGATTTACTTATTAACATACCAAATAGTTTTCAGGATTTAATTACTTTAAGATTATTTACAGAATTTCTTAGATCATATTTAAACTAAATCCAACTTACAACCAAAAAGCCCCTAATTCTTACATGCTTTTAAATCATGTTTCTTCTCCATCTTGCCCTAAATCCCTATTTATTAAATCTTGCTTGAAGAAGGATTTACGAGATTGAGACAAATTAAAGCGCACAAAAGTGGGTGGGAGAAAAATCGTAAGTTACCTTCACAATGTCTATAGTAAGAATTGAGCTAAAATGGGTAAAATATCAGAGTTTCAGAGGTCTGTTTCTTTTTCGGACATTACGATCGTCATTGTTATCCGCGAGGGTTTCAGATAAGAGGGAGGGAAGCGAAAACCTCTATTCGTAGGTTAATTTAACATAATTGAACTTAAATTTATTTTAATTATTCATAATTAATAATGAATTAATTCTACATTTTTTAAGTCAATCTTTACCGAATAAATTTATCAAATAACTGATATAAATTTGAGATGATTAATTTATGATTAATAACTACTCAGCTTAATGAATGACTACTCAATAATTAATTAATGAATATTAAAGCATTGATTAATTATAAATTATTTAAAAAAATCTAATAATAAATAATATTCTTGGTAAACAGCTAATTAATCATTAGCATAATAAAAAAATTAATCTTAATAATTGCATCATTAATATGTAATTCATAATAGAACTAATAAACTTAAATTTTAAAATTAATTACCAAACAATTGAACCAGGATTAACCAAATTTAACACATCCCATGCCAAACAATTTTCAAGATTTAACCCTCAAGATTTATTAATGCTGGATTTACAATGACTAAACCCAACTTAAGTTAAATCCTACTTGAACCAAACAAGCCCTAAGAATAAGCACACAAAAACGATGGGTTTTAAGAGGTTTTTTAACAATAAGAAAAAAAATGTCGCCCATAAGGATTTTTATGAGGTAACAATGCAAAGACTTTTTCATAAATGAAGAACGAGGGTTCTAGTTCTAGTTTTATGTAGAAGAAAGCATCATTTTTATTTGAAATTGATTTTATATTATTTAAAATGCTTTTATTTTATGTGAGAATATATACCCCAAAATATAATTTTGGGATAAAATAAGGATTAGCTCCTTAAACTTGTAATTTTTATTGAATTTAAAGGCCATCAAGTTTGATGGTCAAGTTTGATTAAAAACTCCATCAAAATTTTTATTATATTTTATTTCCTCAAAAATTAGATTTTATTTATTTTAATATTTGTATTTAGTTAATAGTTTTACTTGATCAAATGTGCTCTCAAATATTTTTTATCAAAATATTCTTACAGCAACAGTAAATATGTATGGCTCCCAAATTATACCCCACTCAAATTTATATAGTTTTATCATTTCTAATATATCCAAGCATAAATTTCTTTATTTTCTTGTGTAATTTTTTTTATGCAATAATATTTATTATTTATAAATGAAATAAAAACTTTTTGACTAGAATCGATAAACCCTACTTGATTTTCTTCTTATTATCTTTCACAAAATCTTCTTAAATCTTAAATCAAGACTTAGATAAATGTAATTGAGTGTAAGAGATGAGAAAGAAAGAGGACTAAGGGTTGTTTGTGGCGGAATGGTCATTTTTCCAGAAACAGCTGCCCCACGGCAGTTTTCACACAACTGCAACAAACAAACAACTAGTTTCCCCTAGCAGTTTCCTGAAGCAGCGCAACTTTAATTGAAAAACTGAGAAGCTGCAGCTACCACAAACATTCCCTAAGATCGAGTGTGTGTGTGTGTGTGTTAGAAAGAGTTAGAAAGAGAGAGAGAGAGAGAGAGAGAGAGTGAGTGAGGGAGACTAGATGAGCAGGTCGAGTGGTTACATTAGCAAAAAATTAAAGGAACTCAATTTCTTTATTTACACTGATTAGGACATGCAATGGGAGAGTGAGGGCAAACAACAGGTGGGGGCAACCAAGTGTAGCTATGGAAGAAGATACGAGAAAAGGTTCTTGTCATGGAGTGAATTGTAATTAAAAAATTTGAAGTAGAAAAGAGGCTGCTTAATACAAAAAAGGATGAGTTAAAGTTAGTGGAAAGGGTAAAACCAATAGGATTTTCAATATGCTACTTTCCCCCCTCATCTTTGAGGTAAAAACTCTAATCAAATTCCTTCTTTAATTATTTACAATTTATGGGTTGTTGTTGGGAATGAGATTAAAATTTGAGGGCATTGACATTCATACCCCACAATTCTGACAGATTTACATATCTAACATTACATGCAATAAGTGTAAACCTTAAAAATTTGGGTGTTAGAAATGTAAATACATAAGATTTATATGGTATGAATGTAAATTCCCATAATTTTTTTTACACAATATTCCATTGTGTGTGTGTCCAAAAATTTCATCAAAATTGAAGCAATCTAATGTCTTATTTGGATACTCATTCACTTCAAAAAAATTTAAATCTACCCTAACATTTTTAAGTTATAATTAAAGATATAAAAGTCAATCTCAGGGTGCCCTCTTAAATGTTCTTCTTTATAATATCATTTTAGGAACACTTGGAAATCTATGGGAAAATATATGTATTGAGTGTTCAATATTATGTATTTACAATCACGAATAAGTAACTTTGAGCTTCATAAATAATATTTGAAACAGTTCAATTATTTGCGATGATGAATTTCAACGAGCTATAATTGATGATTTTTTTTAAGTGTAGCAATTACTCACAACTTTGTTATTAGCCCTAGGTCAGAAAATGAGTTATTTATTATGATAACTTTAGGCTTGATTTAATAGCATGTTTATGTTACATTTCTCAAAGTTTGCTTACAACAATATTAATGATTTTAACTCTGGGCTAGTTGACATGGCTTTTGACTCTCTATTATGGGATTAGGGGTTTGAATCATGTCTCTTCCGCCACCCCTTACATAATAAAAATTTGACTTCAATTGATAAAATGTTGTTGTTATTTGGAGAAATATGCTTGAAATTTATTTTTTCACAAAAGCATCCTGATTTTGGCTAGATAAGGTGTAGTCTTTAGTGACATCGATAATCAAAAGAGATAGCTACTAAAACATCTCTTTTCTAAGTGCTACCACATCTCCAAGTAATGTTATTAGTAGTATTGGGGTGATCCTTTGTCATTAAGCTTCACTATGAGCTCCTTCAAATAAATAGAAATTAGTATTTATATTATTTTAATTAGATTAGCATGAAAAAAGGACAATGAAATGGTTCAAACCATTGTTATAAAAGGACGAAGATAGTAGGAGAACACATGGCTTGAATAAAAAAACAAACAAGCTTCAAACCTTATTTATCTATTGAGCCTTTTTAAAATAAAGATTAAAAGTTTGATTCAAACCTATGGTTCGACAATTAGATGTGAAACTAAATATGAAGTAGTTCATGTTTGTCTCTTGAATAAGATTTGAACCTCATTTGAATATGGTTCAAAACATTCATATTATTACATGCATAAATTTATCATGTAGATTGGATGATATTTCAACATGATTCAAACCATATCCAAATGATAAAATTAAAATTTAGTTTGAATTTTGAATATGTGTCACTTTTAAATCTAAGATTCTCTTTTCTTGACATATTTACCGAGGACTTTTGATGTTGAAATGGGCAATAATTGTATGCAAACTAATACTTACTATATTTTCATTTATTTGATGAAGCTTATGTTCACCTATTTAGACTGTGACTACTTTTTTTTCACAACAGTAATATTATTTGCAATAATCAAATTTGATATAAAATAAATAAATAATTTAGAGTTTGTAATGATTTGTCAAGTAACTATTATTATAATGTAGTTAACTAATGATATCATATTAAGAGTTTGCTTCTATTTAATGAATCTAAAAGATATTATCTCATATAGTATGTGTTATATTAATGATTGATGTTATCTTATACTACGATGATTGTCATTGTTAAAGTTAGTAATTATTACAAAATTAAAAAAATATTGAAACACATTTAATAATTATTTGATGTATGAAGTTCTTGATTAAAAAATCTATAAAATATTATTAGAGGATATAAAAAAGCAATGATAATTATAACACAATGCAATGAAATCATAATAGTTACAACACAGCATATTATAAGCTTAATAAGATAAGTATTATTTGATAGCTATAGCATAACATATTATAACTTTGATGTAACAAAATATAATCATAATAGCTATAGGACAACATAATTAATTTTTCCCTCATGTGCATCAAGTGAGTGTTCCAACCACTTAATACTTATGAAACTAGTCTCTATTCATTCAACTAGCTTTACTCTAGCATAATACTTAGGGCCATCATCTATATCACTATAAAGTGTCAAAATGTACCTCACATCTTAAAAGTCATAAAATCTTAATTTGCACAACCATTTTTTATTAAAACTAAAATTCCCTAGCTCTTTTAAGAAGTTCAAAAGCATCAAATTGGCTAACAAATGTGTCCATTCAAAGATTTGAAATATAAGCAAGATTTCTCTTTTTTAAATTGTAATTAACCATCAGAACAACCGTCTTTAGTGAGTGCTGATATATTTATAAGAAAACAAAGTGAATATCTAGTTATTTGTGTAAGGCTTTTATAGATATTTTTTTTGACCCTATTCAAGTCAATATAGTTTTCTGGTGGGTCTCTTCTCCTGACTTTTTTAATGCAAATTATTCAATAGAAATTTTTCATAGCCATTTTTTAATTAATTAATTTTTTTTATTTCTTCTTCACTTTTATTCATCTTTCGCATCTTCTTCCTTTTGACCTTCTTATTTTTCTCTTCGATATACGTAAAAGAGAGTGAAAGGAAGAGCTTGCATGGAGATAATATGGCAATATTCAAGAAAAAGTTTACTTGAGAGGGGTAACATAGAGTAGAATGAAAGAAAATGTGAGCAAACAAGAACCACGACCAATTTGCGCATAAATATTATGATGGCTAAATTGGGCTTCTCATTTTAACTCCATAATAGCAACAAAATTCTTTTAACATCTACGATCTATTGAGACATATGCTTGGGCAGAATTTAGTGATCTAGGTAAGATGAAGTTTACTATCTATACCTAAATTTGCTTTGATAAATTTACAGTAATGACACTATGTTATTAAGCTCATGGGTGACATCATTTATCCTATTTCAATATCAATAAATACATTAATAAAGAAATCACAATTAACTACAATGATCATTTCACATGAAGAGTAGCTTAACTCTCTTTAATTATAGCTTTTAACATATCTCAAATAGTGCATCTTTTGGGAGGTCATATTTTGCCTCATATGTTTATGTTAGTCTGGTGAGTGAACTATTTGCCATACAAATATTTACAACTTAATTATTTATTAATTAAAATAGGTCGAGGGTGCAAAATTGAAATATCTTTAATGATTTCGTTAAAATCACCATCAAGTAGCATTACATTATTATTTACATGTGTTTCCACATGCAAATATAAATAGCACCTTCTATATGCCCCTCTTTAGGGGTATATGAAAATTATATAATTCAACTAGTCAATACATCTATAGAAGGCAAGCCTCGATGGTTCTTTGTTACAAGCTTGATCGTCGGGACCTTATTTGCTAGCATGAAGTTTGACATGGTTTGAATGTGGTTATAACAGTTAATACATTATATATGATAATTTGGATTTTTTTGTTAATAAAATCATTTCAAAAGAATTAGGCTCGGTGGTTTTTTCTATTTTCGGGTTTTTCACATCAAAATTGTGATCTTCACTATTTATTTCTCCGATGATCGCAAGGGATTATGGATTTGCAAAATCCAAATTTGTTTGATTTAATAAATCCTATTTGACGTAAATATTAGATGAAGCTAAACACTGTCTAAGTGATTGCCACACCGGTATAAAAAAGAGAAAGATTAATTCCTTACAATTGAACTGGAATTAACCCATCTCTATCATATTCCATGTCAAGAGAATTCTACTATACAAGTTGTTATGAGAAAAAAAAATCCCTTAATTTAGCCATGAGGCATTCTTAGGTAAGATTCTTACGTGAAAAGAGTAGACGTAGACCCCTCCCTCCTTTATTCCTCAACCATTTTTTTTAATCACCAATCCACTCATCATAAGGACATTGAAACATAAATTAGTACTATTGTTGGCCCACCTAAAATAATGATAGCAGTTGGGGACATGGGGATTAATGGATGGTGATTTGAGTTCTTTCTCTTTAGAATTGATGCTCAGAATGAAATTAAAGATGTCACTCTCCTTCATATTTATTGTATCCTTTGAATTTGTCCATTTCTTCTCATTTCCCTTTCACTTCAATGAAAAAGAGGTATTCTTTGTTGATGCCTTGTCTAAAAATAAAAAAGAAGAAAAAAAAAACTATCTAGCAGCAGCTATACTTAAAGAATGCAACTTGTTACTCAGATTGAGAGAAAGAGAGAGATTATGGGGAGGACATAGCAAAAATTAATCATTTAAGTAGTCCACAGAACCAAATAGTAGTTTTTAAGAACAATAAAAGAGTTGCAAAGGTTAGAAGAAGAGGTGGCCTGAGCTTGTCAATCTACACAAACAATATCCAAAAGGTGAAAAAAGAAATGTGAATTTTCAGAGAATCCCAAGGCCTATATCTATATGGGAGGACCATCTAATATACTCTTACAAGAAGCAATCAAGCAATCATAATCATCATAATCATCATCACACACACAAGAAGCAGTGAAAGCTCTATCAAAAAAGAGTATTTTTTTAACAGTTTACAATACTCTTTTAACAAACCATGTCCCTCTGACAGTCCTTTCCGTAAATATCAGAAGCCTGCTGCTTCTCTTGCCGTTGTTGCTGCTGATGATTCTGCAGCCAAATATTCAAACCATTTCACTTCAATGAAAAAGAGGTATTCTTTGTTGATGCCTTGTCTAAAAATAAAAAAGAAGAAAAAAAAAACTATCTAGCAGCAGCTATACTTAAAGAATGCAACTTGTTACTCAGATTGAGAGAAAGAGAGAGATTATGGGGAGGACATAGCAAAAATTAATCATTTAAGTAGTCCACAGAACCAAATAGTAGTTTTTAAGAACAATAAAAGAGTTGCAAAGGTTAGAAGAAGAGGTGGCCTGAGCTTGTCAATCTACACAAACAATATCCAAAAGGTGAAAAAAGAAATGTGAATTTTCAGAGAATCCCAAGGCCTATATCTATATGGGAGGACCGTCTAATATACTCTTACAAGAAGCAATCAAGCAATCATAATCATCATCACACACACAAGAAGCAGTGAAAGCTCTATAAAAAAAGAGTATTTTTTTAACAGGTTACAATACTCTTTTAACAAACCATGTCCCTCTGACAGTCCTTTCCGTAAATATCAGAAGCCTGCTGCTACGCTTGCCGTTGTTGCAGCTGAAGATTCTTCAGCCAAATACTAAAACCACGTTGTTGCTGCTGATGATTCTGCAGCCAAATATTCAAGCCATCAATTCCAAACTGTTCTTCTACCTTCACTCCATTACAGAGCTCGGGATTCTGGCTCTGAAGTTCTGTGGATAATGGAATTGAGCTATTAAGATATTCTGACCATTTGAGGTCATCCATCACTCCATCCAGATGGACATTTGTATCTCTTTCTATCATCAGCTGAGTCCATGAAACGGTGCTTCCATCAAAAAGTGGATCATTGCTTCCACTGCTCTCACTGTTTTTGCTTGAATTTCCTGCCTCCCAGGAGAATCCCAGAGGATAATTTTCCATTAAAAGACTAGTTAGAGGTTTCAACTCCTTTAAAGTTGAAAGAGTGGATCTCAGAACCGATGGTAACAAGCTTGATACAGAATTGAAATTGAACTCAGAGTTTGAGTTGATGTTGTTGAAAAGTTTATTGCTTTGATTGAACCAAAGCTGTTGAATTTGGCCAATGCTATTTCCACACTCAGAGTTGTAAGTTAAATTCGGAAGAGAGAAGTAGCTAGCTGCTAAAGAATTGGCTGGCTTTACAAAATTGTTCAGAACATAAGTCTCTGTTGGATCCATAGTCTGCTTTGCTAGTTCTGGAGTTGGGCTTTCGGTTGCTTCAGCTATTTTCTCGTGCTGTCCTTCAAATTCAACGAGTGGCTTGTGTGTGCTTGGGTCTATCCCTCTCTGCCTCAGCTTCTTTTTAATGCAAGAGTTCCACAAGTTCTTTATCTCATTATCAGTTCTTCCAGGCAATTGTGCTGCAATTTGAGACCACCTGATGACAAAAAAAAAAAAAAAAAACCGAATTTGAGCAATTTGGATCAATTTTCTGGGAAAAATTGAATATATTATCAAACCTGTTCCCTAACACTTTGTGAAGCTCAATGATGAGGTTCTCCTCTTGCTGTGAGAATGTTCCTCGCTTCAAATCAGGCCTGAGATAGTTTATCCACCTCAGCCTGCAGCTTTTACCACATCTCTGTAGACCTGAAGCATACATAATTCAATCTATTAGAATCAAATCCATGTACAATTCTCTTTGAAAAGGAGGCATGGGTTTGGTTACCTGCAAGCATAGGCACTGAGCTCCAGCATCCATGGCCATACTTGGTAATATGCTTGAGGAGCTTTTCATCCTCCTCAGGAGACCACAAGCCCTTCCTCAATTTCTGCTTGTAGCAGCAGGAGTTCTTCCCCATTCTCTGAAAAGAAACAAAGTGGCAGCTACTGTTGTTGAAGATTAGGAGAGGAGTGGGAGAGAAGAGAGATGGCTTGGGAGATAAAAAGAAGATGAGAGGCTCACAGTCAACTATGGGTTCTTCCTTTCCTTCTCCTTCTACTTTTCTAGTGTGGTTAATTCTCTTTGCACATAAATCTTATCAAAAGCTTTGGAGAATGCAGCAGCCATGGTGGGGCTAACATCTCAAAGATACTTGCATGAAAGAAGATAATTCAAATGAGGAGAATAACGGTAAAGGCTAGTAAAATCTCTTTAAGTGTAAGAAACAAACTATAGTTTTGTGAGCAAACAAACAGAGGTAGAAAAGAGAGTAGTACTTTCCTTCAAGGAATTGCCATGAATGGTAAAGAGTTTATTCAATTTGAAGAAGATCTAGAGGACATAGGCAGCAGAAAGTGAGTACATTTGGTTTCTGACAAGCTAATCTGTGTCAGAGAAGCTTGGAAGCTGGAACCTTTTGTTTTCTAGAGGTAAAATTCTCATAAGAAATTATCAGCTAACGAAGAAGATGATGGGGGAATTTCTTCAAAGAGAAGGGAAGTCGTTCATGTGGCTTCCGAGGATTTCTACTGGGATTTCCTCCTAGGAATATTAATTGAGGATTGAAATAAGAAAGGGAGCATTTATTAGACGGAAAATGAGTGTTATTCTTAAATAAAGAAAAAAAAAACAGAAATTATACTAATAAAGTGAGTTTATTATTTTGCCCTTGTTTTCACCTTCGATAATGTCGAAAGTCATTGGCTTTTTGTCTTTTAGGGTCTATTTGGGGTAATTTATTTGGTGTGGTGGCATTTTGAAAACTCATTTGGATAAACTGTATTTTGAAAACGGAGTTTTTACACTGCACCGATCTGGGTGCGGTGACAGCGGTCTTGCTTTTCAAAAAAAAAAAATTATAATAGTCATCACACCTAGTTTATCGATAGATTATTCAATAAGTTGTAGCTGTCCCAAATAAATCCTTATTTTGTAATTGAAAGACACATCATTTTCTTATTAGTTGCGGAGAATTCTTTCACAGGATACGGTTTTTGGTGCATAGCACTGCTTTCAAGATGTAAATGAAAAATTAGTGATTTTTTTTTTCTCATGCCATCCACTTTTTATTGGTTGGAATGTTGTATTTAATGGCATTAATGAATTTGTTTGAATGCAAATAGAAGCTGACAAAAACAAAAGCATTACTTTCGAATTAGTTGCATTTATTTGCAATGTGAAAGCAGCAAATAGTTTTAATTTCATCGTTTGGATGGAAAGATGGCTTTGAAAGCAAAAGAAAATGCTTATAAAAGCAATTTATGTATCAAAGTCCAAAACTAAGCAAACTGATAAAAAGTATTTAGGGATAATTACTTATAGAGCACCCGAAACATTGATATTTACAATTAAGCACCTAACGTGGCTTTTTGAACTACCGAACCTATGCATTTAAGCATCCCGCAATCAAATCATTAAGAATTTTAAAAAAAAGAAAATTTTGGGTCGGGGTTTTATCATCAATTTTGGATGAAAAAGGGCGATTGATTTGTAAATAGTAATGTTTTGGATGATTTGTAAGTAATCGCCCCAACATTTTAAGTGCAAGCCGATGAATAATAAAGAGATTCTCATAAATGAAATTTATTAAGAAAATCCCCACTAATAATGGCCATTAATAATGCTTGAATTTGTATTTTTCTAAAATGGTTGTCCACTTTTGTATGGTTTTACACCTTGTGAAACATGCGGAACTTCAGAGACCATTTACAGGAATAATAATAGCAATTATTTAAATTACACGACATATAAAAAAATAGGAACCTGGTTTGGGTGCAAAGAATGGGGGAAAAGAAAATAGAGTAGAAGTCAATATATTATCTCAACAATTATTAAGGAAGAGTAGTGTCATGATTGAGTTCATGTGATGCCTTGCGATATGGGATTAAAAAGAATTAGGAGTGGGGAATTTTATAATCCCAGAGATTCGGACAATCTGTTTTGTGTGTTTTTTTATTGAGTTGGGCCCCCTTTGTTGGTGTAAAAATGACGTTCTATTAGCCACCCTTTTTGTTATCTTTTATCTTCTCAAATCCTTGCTAGCCATCTGCATAAAATTCTCTTATATATATACGTTCAGCGTGCACAGAAATACGTACGGTGAATCAATCAAAACACTCCCCCAATCAAAAGTGTATCTCAGTAGGCCCACACAAAATAATCGCTTATATAACATTCGTTATTTTATATATATATATATATATATATAGTTGAATCCTTTTAGAATGTAAGGCTTTGTAACATCCGTGGGTTCATACAATTCAAGAGACCTGTATAAAAAGGGTGAAAAAGAGAATGAATGTGTTCTTTAAGCCTAAATTCTACGCATCTCCAATAATCATTTTTCGGTAGGGGAGAGAGTGAGAGAGTTCTTCTTTCCCCTTCTCCCGTCTGAAAAGAAAAAATATAAATAAAATATGAGTCAAACAGTACAAGGCTTGTCCATGATATTTTGATGAAAAGATAGTAACGTGAGTGTCATGCAATTCATAGATAATGATGAAGCTTATATAAATCCTTTTAATGTTGATCCTTCGATTATTTGTCCATCCCGAGGACTATTTGATCGGGTGAACTCAATAGACGGGCCTAAGGAGCATCCTAACTCTTGGGCAAGGAATAACTAGTTCTTTTGTGATTCTTAAGGAGGCTGAAATAATGAATACGTAGGTCAATCTACCAAGTCCATCCGACATGTCAATCGTTAGGACAGTCCGACGGGTGGTTTTAACATATTTGTGGAGATATGGACTGGGTTTGATGATGGGGTTTGAATTATGTAATCTTTGAGATGTCCAACAACCATAAATTGGCCCGAGAAAGCCCATTTGTTCCATTGTGGGGCCAAAGTAGCTAATTAGCTCGTGTGCACGCGCGCGCGCGCACACACACACACACAGATATATATATATATCATTTTGCAAAATGATGGTGTATAAATGTATTTTTCCATACATATTAGAACTATTTTAAAAGAATTTAAAGTAAGAACAGAGAAAAATATTTCTTGTACAAAGCTAACCAATAGTTGTATGTGCCAAATTTAATTTTTATATTCATTGATGTTTTCACTTTTAATCTTCAATAATTAGTTACAATAAAAAATCATTTTTCCTGTTCAATTTCGTGCTGCAATTTGCAAGATCTTTTGTGTCTTCATGCAGATATAACCTAGGCCCGACCAAAAGTGGGATAGAAATGGAGTTAATGGTGGATCTGAATGCGGGCTGGCTGGTTGGCTGGCTGGCCAGGCTAGAAGGATGTCATTTTGGGTCAAATTTAGGTTGGAGATTATTCAATCATGTTTAATTCATTTGATTATGATGCTGACAACTTCCTCAATTTCATAATAACTTAGGTCTCGTTCAAGAAGACGGTGAAGCTCTATTCTGTTGCAGAGAACGCCAATGTGTAGTTTCACTTTTTCATTCGTTACAAAAAGAATGTCTCCGAAGCTGACTCTTCCTCTCAAGGGTACTGCTCTCTTCACCGAGCCAGAGCGTATCACATGGTGTCCAACACTTGATCCTCCAACTTCTAGATCTTCCAGTTTATGAACTCTCGGGTGCACTTCATGTTCTCAATGTCTATGTTTTAAGTTTATTCTCCGTGTGTTGCTCTTCTTCTTTTATATGACACGATTCATGCTCACCGCATCTTTTGAGATGTTGAATTATGATTTTTCAATGAATCGCACCTCAAGGTAATAAAGCGGAGGGAGGGGGGAAAACAAAGGGAAGGGTGCATAGTGGCTTGCCCTCTCTAAGCTGATGGAGCCTTCCCTGGTCTCTTTAGTTCTTTTTTTTTATCAAAATTTTTTCCTCATTTTGTATATGAAATATTCTCTTATTTTTAGTGGAGAGGGAACAATCTTGTGATATTATTTTTTTGACATGCTTTAGTGAGAGTGTTAAAGAATATGTTTGGTATTTTACTAGTGCGATGTATCCAACCAGCTTTGTAGGCCTTGGCTTGTCTAAATGTATCCCGTAGGCTTTATAGGTCTTAGTTTGTCTGAAGATATCCAGTCAGCTTTGTGAACCTTGTTTCGTCTAAATGTTTTTGTTCGAGTATATGAGTTTTGGTTCATCTAACAGTATTTGGTTGGCTTTGTGAGCCTCCGGATCTCCTGTCAGTGTGAACCTTCCTTTATCATTTTCATCTCCTCTAGAGTCTCAGATCTCTTCAGGGTTAGCGTTAAATATATATATATATAAAAAAAGCTGAAGTAAATTATAGGATTCCGTTAAGTAGAAATTGACCACCATAGTGGCTAATTATTATGATGTAGTTCTCCACTCACAAAACAAAGGGAAAAGTTTGCTTAAGGACATCATTATTCATTCATTCGTCATGATGGGACACGTTTAGGGCGGGTCACTGGCCACTAATTAGTTTTTCATGATCATGTTATGTCACTTTCTTACACTTTTACGAAAGAAATGAATAAATTATTCTTCTGATTATTGTACGGCGATTTTGTTTAAATTTTCTAAATCCTAAAGTATTATTAAAAAAAGAAAGTTGTTTTTCAAATTAAATATATGAAACATTTATATAGGTACCGCTCAATTTTTATGTATTTATATATTTATAAGTGGTTGATCGAGCTTACCTGTCAAAGTGGCTGAACCAAACCCATCTATCAAAGTGGCTAAATCTAGAAAGATACATCACTTGGAGACAATCAACATTACCAGTGATACGCCACCAACAATTTTTCATCATCTGACACGAATCTCGAGATAATATTTTAAGCAAGAAATATTCAAATCTTGATAAAAAGTCATCCAGAACTCTGATTTCAGTAGACTTATAGTCAAAAGGACCGGCTCGATGAGAATGACCCAATGATATAAAAACTAGTCTAATCCGAGTCAGATCAAACCCTAATCAAATCATTAAATCACTCTTTGAGGATTTCTAGAGGCATTTGAAAGATCAAACATATGTATGTTGTTAGTTTTACTCTTTTTATTGTTGTTTTTCTGGATAGTGTTGCGCTTAGAGTCTTTAGAGTCAAATCTTTTTTTATAAAAATTAAACTCAAAAGATTTATATTAATAAAATTTTGGTTTAAAGTTTAAAATATGTAAAACTTGTTGTTAGGATTTTTAAAATTTATAAAATCCAAGTTCATGACCCAAAATTCATAAAATTCATAATAACCAAGATTTTTGAATTCATGATTTTCACATACTCATAATTGAGATATACATACATGTATTCATGTTCGTAAAATTCAATCTGAAGAGATGAAATTTCTCCCTCTAATCCTTATTTCTTTATGTACTTTCCGATGAAAAGAAAGAAACATTTCTTCTTGGGAGAAAGATGGCTCTTCTCTTATTTATAAGAGAAATGATAAGTCTCTTAGAAAGAAACAAAACATTTCTCTTAATTATCCATTATTAACCACCATCTATCATTGATTGTTGACCAATAGAATTTAGGATAATTTAATTAATTAATTAAAGCGAAAGGATACAATGTCTATTGGTTGGGAAGAGA
>NW_018165280.1:3825887-3880259 GCF_001263595.1 Phalaenopsis equestris
ATTTAGGATAATTTAATTAATTAATTAAAGCGAAAGAATACGGTGTTATTGAGAAGAGACATGACCCTTTTTTTAATTAATTAATTAATATTAAAAAGAAATGACAGTGAGCCATATAAGTAAAATAATGAAAAACTAACACTTGCCTTTACTTTCCTGTAGGACCTTCATATCGATTTTAAAATGATGCAACTCTACATGGCTACATCTTCCAACCATATTAATGAGGCCTCACCAAGGGCTACTCTAGATAACAATACATATCATACCGCATGTTTTGAGGGGAAGTGTACTTGCTACTCCAAACTGACTAGCTCAGTATAAGTTTTACATACTTATGTGGTAGCCTAGCAAACAGTTTAGGGTGTTAGAGGTTTTCTCGACCTACGCGGGATTGTAAGTCCTTTTCACTCTAGTGGCATCTCTGGCATATTCTTGGTAGGTGTAAGTCATATTACCTTTTTTAAGTATGAATAGAGAGTTAAAAGCTTTGATGTTTCTTCCTTTGACTTTAGGGCTATTGGGTTACCGTGGACGATTAAACAAATATGTTACTAATAATGAGTTTTCTACCAGATTGGGTCAACTGCCTTCATAATTGAGTGGACAGAGTCTTAATAGTCTGCGCTGATGGATCCATAAAATCTCGACCAAACTATCTTTATCTTTGTAGAATCCTTGTCAATTTTTTCGTTTACTATCTCTTTCGACCTTTTGTATTTCTTTTTTGAGTCCTTATAGCCATTTTGTATGTACTATTTTGTTGGGAGGAGAGTTATATGTCGGGTTATGATGGTCCACACTCCTCCCATCAATTTGGCTTTGTCCTGACTATAGAAGATTATCCATACAGAGATGCCAAAAATTGCCTTGACATCCTATTTCCATAAAATTTTATCAAGCAAGTATGAGAACTTTTATCAAGTGTCTTAATGGTTATCATCTAGCTAGAACATATTTGACAATGAGGATACAACATCGTGAGAGGTAGCTTTGAACTCATAATAAAATAAATTCAAATTTATTCTCTGGTTTTGATATGAAGGTCCTTTATTGAGCTTTTCTAGTATATTTACTTGGACTGAGCACAATCTAATTCATTTTAGACGACTCCTCAAGTTAAGAGAGATGTCTAATATGATATCGTTCTTTTTATCCTTTTTATCTTTCTTCTTTGTATTTGCCCAATTTTTTTCATAGCTTTGCTTGTTCTGTCTCTTCTAAGTAGTGACTATTTGGAATGGGGGATATGAAAGGAGTAAGTATGAAGTTGGTCTCTTATAAATGAAATAAAAGGCTCAAACACTAATCTAAGTTATTGTAGCAAGAGGTGTAGATAAATCCTCCAAGAGATGGTAACTAAACCCAACCCCTTGACTCATGACCATGTATAGAAAGGGTAGCTAATTAGATCTATCTAATTCCATTAAAACCATGTCTTCTAATTTATTAAAATGCAAGATGGGTAAGACTGTTATTTTAGTTAGGAGGATTGGTGGGGCATATGACTCAATCCTATATGTCAAGCAACCCGTGTGTAAATTAATTTCCAAAGAAATTTAAATTAATTCTAAAATCAATTCCAAAAATTATAAAAATGTTTATGTGATGCTAATGACCAGTAGAAAATACTTTTTAAGAATTTGAATTAATTGTCATTTGATTTTAATTTTTCATAAATTTCATGCGAGTTCAAAAATTAGTGAAAACTTTGCATAATGAGGCCTAAGATTTTATTCCCAAGCCTTAATAAAGATTTCGAGGTGTTTTGAACTTAATCTTATTTTCATAAATTATTTAATTTATTTAAATGTTGAATTATAGATATTATTTAATTTTTTAAAATATTATGATTTTAATATTCTTAGGTCCCCTCAAGATAAAAGCCTAGAGAAAAAAATGCTCCTATTGTGTGGCCTTAGCATCGTATGACATTGGAATAGTACAATTAGTGTAATTTAACCTTGATGAAGGTTATTATTAAACCATATATAATATAGCAATCACGAAGTATAGGATATATGCCAAGTGGACCAAAGTTGTAGCAATTATTATGTAGGACATTATTTTATAGTTGAGGTCTGCCATGAATGGAAAGGGTCCCTATCCCTTCGTGGCCCTCTCAAAGGTTATCTCCTTTCATAGTGATTAACATAACAAAAGAAATATTTAAAGATTTTTTTTAATTTTTAAAAAATAGTCAAGGACTTACCATAATTTTTTTTTAATTTATAGATTTATGCATGCAAGTTTAATCAAATGAATTTTATATTTAATCACATTCACACTCTTATTTAACAGACTGGAACGAAAGCGTTATCAAAGATTTGACATAACAATTTAGCTGAAAAAATTTAAAATAACTCAAACAAAAGTTAAAATCAAAACCCATAGGGTCATAAATAATAAAATCAATTAGAAGCTATAGGAATAATCAAATCATTTGTATTACATATTGACACATTCTTTGGTTTCGGTACTTCAACCATTACACACAATATTGGGCACCTAACTAGTGATGATAGTCGTCCTTTTTGAACAAGATCGCTAGTTACTCTTAATTGACTTTGAATTTAATAATTCATATAAGCATACATTCATTAGATTGCACACTTATGACTTTTAAAATCAAATCAATCATGTCTAATAATAAAAATCTTAAAACATAACATTTTGTGTTAGTTACATGCATATGCATTTGAGCCCCTCAATCTTTAGGTTCGAGTCATAAGTGTCCATCTAACTTTCTGATTTAAAAACTACACATAAACTCATGCACGTGATTGGCCACATGATTTTAAAGTGTGTGTTAGCTGATAGTCCTTTCCAAGCAGGTTTGTGAGGTCAGAGATCGGGTTAAATTTTACTTCTCGGTGGGAGTGAAGTCCATAAGTCCCACTTTATTTTCTTAGACTAGTTTTGAGCTCTTTACTTGTATCAATAGAGCTCACTTAAGTTTAGGTTATGAGGCAGTCATATGAGCTATCTGATATACGATAAGTCATTTTTTAAGCATTTTAATGATTTTGTATCGATGAATTATAAACCTTGATGTTCTAATAAAATGAACAATTTGAACTCAAAAATTAATTGTAGGATAGTCTGAAGCATCATAGAGCTTCATCGTATTTGGTATATCATATAGAGCTTCATCGTATTTGTTATATCATATACTTCCTCTGTTTGCTTGCAACAAGAACTACATTAGACCAATCTCAATTAAATCTCTAAATTAAACAGCATTAAAATCAAACTTTGTGATCTCTAAAAATATGAGAGCTACTATTTTACTCGAGAATTTTTCTAGGAGATAATATCTCGTAAGTAATAATTAACTCTAGTGGCTAGCCCTTTTAAGAACATGATCCTCATAATAAAATAAATCTTGTCCTACCCACATTATGGCAGAGAAAAACTTTTGGCTCCAATGTAAATATCGAGCCCTGAAATCATCAATTCGTGATTAGATCCATCTTCAGGAACTATATTCTCCTTTTAAGACGATATATTATTCTTGATGTCGAATTCAATCATAAAACGAGAAATTTCAAAACACTTTATGTAATCATGAATTCCATCTCAAACAGAATGTAATGTCCCTCCATGCAAGACTCCAACGTATAGAAAAATAATGCTAATGTCTTTCATTCCAATATAACCTTTCAATCAAAATCATATTCTAAATGAAATTCATCGATAGAAAAGGATAGATTCCTTTTGTCATCTCAAACAAGGCAATAAATTAGTGCCACATTTACGCGAGTCTCAATCAATACTCTACAATTACAACAAAATAAACGTGTCAGACCGTATTAATTTGATTTTAATGGGTCCTTATGTTCATAACCGAGGACTAAATTCTTCAAATATATATATATATATATATATATATGCCCGATTCCTATGCATTTGCATGTCTAACATGTAAGTTTCGATTTTTATATGCATACCATCCAAATCTTTCTTATCACATGAAAAATATCATCTTTTTAACTACTCAGATGTAAAATACACCTTTTCATGCATATGCAAGGCGGTATGTATGTGATGATTGTAGTTGAGGTGGTATATGTATGTAAATCTCCCTATTTTCTTATACTTCATTCTATATTTTGCAGCTTCTTGCTACAGGATCAACGGATAAAACGGTAACACATCTTTTTTTTATTTTTTCATTACATATCGAAATATAATGCTAGAGTTTTATGATAATTGACGTTCCATGCATTTGCAGGTGAAACTATGGGATCTATCGAACAATCAGCCTTCTTGTGTTGCAACTAGAAAACCTAAAGCTGTGAGTTTCAAAAAATCTTATAATTTGTTTTTAGGATAATTACTTATTAGGGCTGTTAAAACGGCTCGTTCGCGAACAGCTCGTGTTTGGCTTGTTCGTTAAGAAACGAACACGAACAGTGACTTCATGAACAATTTCAAACACCAGCTTATTTCAAACAAACTAAATTTCAAACGAACCGAACACGAACACAAGCTCTGTTCGTTCATGTTCGTATCGTTTACATATCATAGGCACACATCAATGAAAAACTTCTTCCATCAACCCGAAAAAAAAGTATTTTTTTATTAGTTAAGCTCTTTTATTTTATTCTATGCTGAATTGGAAAATATTTATTAGGAGAAAAAAGAGACGGAATATACTATCACTTTGATCATATGTCCGCTTTTCAAGCCCGAATCGAGTTCAAGCAAGAGTTTTTTTTGGGTAGGCCGGAAATAGAAGTATAGTTTTTCTTTTATTGACCTAACCGATAAATTTAAAAAATTTAAATTAAAATTTTTGGATTAAGTAGAAAGCATAAACTATTGGTTAATTTTAGTATAATATTCATATAGAGAAAAAAAAAATAAGGATTTTTGAAACTCATTTGACCAAATTTTAGCAATATATATTCATCTTTTTTTTCTTCTCTTTTTTTATGCCTAAATTAAGAGGACAATTATTTTGAAAGTAACGTAGATATTGAATTCTTTTTTTTTTTAGCATCTTCACCGAACAGTTTTAAAAATATCTAGATAAGGTTTTCAAATGGAGTATTAGACTTTATTTATCGAAGTTTCTTTGAAAGGCACGTTAGCTAAACGAACTGAGAACGTCTCGTGATAAAAATCGGTGAAAAATTGTCGTTTTTGCTAAATAACTTCTGGAGAGGTTGCTTCACCAAACTAAGACTTTTGCAAGTGTCGGTGTTCACTGCACACGAGGCATTGTATAGACAGCATGAGGTCTACATATTATGATAATTTACATACTTAACACTTGATTCTTATATATGTACATATCTAAGACCTAAGCTTTCATATTTAGGTTTATAATACTTTACTGTGTTCAACCTAGCTATCCATGAAAATGTGTATTAACTTAACTTTCTAAAAGTAAATAACAGCTGATTAGCTCAACTTTTATGAGAACCTTAAACCTCTTTTACAGCTGATAAGCTGTGTCAAACAATAAAAATTAAGGTATGTTTAGGTATTTAAAAAGGGGTTAAGACTTTTGATTGGTAAAAAGTTATTATAAATAAATGATAATTAGAATCAGACAAACTAATTATCATATATACCAAACAATTCTTATATATTTACATATCTAACACCTAAGTTTCATGTTTATAAAAGATAAGAAAGTATAGGTCTTATATGTGTAAAAGAGTAAGATATTTGAGGCATGCAATGCCTTTAAATTAGCTTCTTATTAAAATATTTAGAATTTCAGTTAAATTAACAAATAAATTATATATTATATATTAAATTAAATGTTACTCTTAGATCTCAAGTTAAATGTGCTCTACGGAAACGAATAATTTGTCCTATTATAAGGCATGTGCATATTTCATAATCAAGCAAAAACATTGAACCTTCTTGCATCAATTATAAAATAAGATTCAAACATGCATATCATTTATTTTGGACAATGAATTTTTTTATTGGTGGTTTAGGACACTAATGCCGAACAATGATTAATCATGCCTAAAGCAATGTATATTTAAAAATAAGATTTTTTATAAATTTATTATTTTAAATCAACCCTCCATAATTAAATTTTCTAAGCGAAATAAGGGTCTGTTTGAGGCAGCTTGTGCGTTTCAAGATAAACAGCTTATCTTGAAATGCGGCCCGCGGGTCGACCCGTGATTTGCATTTAGTGTAAAAAACTCAAACGCGGCAGACGGCGCTTTAAAAAACGCGCAAACCAAATGGTCAGGCGGCGTTTTCAAAAATGCTGCCACACTTATAAGCTGCCCCAAACGGGCCCTAAATCATCACATGATGTCAGTAAGCAATTTTGCCACATCTGCAGGTAAAAAATCACTCAATGTGGTGGTGATTTTGCCACCTCGACAAGTAAAATACCTAGAAAATTAGAAAAAAAAAATATTTATGCCAAATTAAAAAAAAAAAACTTTTAAATTATCACATTTATTTTAATATATCCTAAGAAAATAGAATGAGTCATTGTTGATTCTTGAACAGATAATAAATAATTTCATAAAAAATCAAACAATGACAAGATTATATATCATCTTTAAAAAAAAAAAAAAGATAGAATGGCTTAATGAGCTTGGACATAAGGCTGACATGGAAAACCTGACATAAATACTTTCAAAGCTTCCTGAATATACATGATGATCCAAAAATGATTAATATACTCATAAATATCAAATAATCAATTGCAATGATCAAGCATTTCATCAACTAAAGAGTTGCATCACAAAGACTCTTATTTCTTAGGATATATTAAAATAAATGAGATAATATAATATTTTTCTTTTTTTCCTTAAGTTTTTGCCCCAATATTATTTTTCAATTTTTTTTACGAGAGCTTTAGCATTTTTTATATCATTTTAATTTATATATTTGTGGTCACGTTAAACGTCGACCATCTGATGATCTGATTAGGAGAGTAGATGTTTTAGATTCAACTTGTGTTAAGAAAGACAGAGGTAGACCTAAGAAGAATTTGGCTTATTGTATTAAAAAAGACCTTAATTTACTAGAACTAAATGAAAATATGACACTAAATAAGACGCAATGAAGAAAAAGGATTCAGGTAACCGACCCCAAGTAGCGAGATAAAGGCTTTGTTGTTGTTGTTGGATTAAATTTTTTTTCTTACAAAATCCACACCTCAAAAAGCTATTTTTTAAATGTTAGCTGATGTAGCAAGATCGACATATTATAAGACAATTTTGCATGCTGACATGACAAAATCACTTGATAACATAACAACTTGATCTATTTAGACAATTTTATTTTTTAGGGGTCATTTAAAATAATAAATTCTTAGAAAATACTATATTTAAAATTTTGCTTGTAGAATGCACAACTAGAACTAAGCATTTAGTCAAAATTAAGGTTGACTATTTTTTTACAGCATTTAACTTCATTATTTTCCTTGTCATGAAAAAAAAAAATTAAAATAAAGGTATTTCCTTTCCTAGTTTGGAGAATTATAAACATATATAGAGGAAGGGATGCATTATATACGCAATATCCTTAATTTAGCACTGTAACCACAAAGATGCATGTGTTCACTTTACAACATATGCTTAACATGCATAACACTGACGTTACCTATTAACCAAACTCTTAACATGTTTGGTTCGAGCATGGACCCACTTAAGCCCATTATATCTGCAAACAATCTTTTTTTGCTTATATTTAACTCTGATCCAACAAAATTTATATCTTAAAACTAAGCCATAGTTCCTTAGTTTAGCAAACAACTGGTTTAATTGATTTATGTGCTTTCTTATCTCATTTACCTCAAGCCTAGTGAAGTCTTGTAGCTTAAAGGGTCTGTCCGGCCGGATGTTTGTTTATTGATTTTTGAAAATAGCTGCACCATAACCAACGGCACGGCCACCACAACCCACAACACATCCACCCAACTAACAGCCACCACACCACAACCCAACCATACCTCTACACACATCCCACAGCAACAAAACGCAGCACCATAGCCACCACACCACAACCCACAATCACCACACCACGACCACCTAAAAACACATCCGCACCACACTATAAGAAGCATCACAACCACCCAACCCACACCACACCACAAACATCCAACAGAGCTACCATAACCCAAAATACAAGTAGTCATCACCACATCACAACCACAACACAAATCACATAAATTGCAAAATCCAACTGTAGCGAACAACCAGGAGAAAATCAAGGACCGAATAGAGCTCAGAAAACCATCGCAAAATCATAATGTCAAAGAATAGTGGTAGAGAATACCGTGGGCTGAGGGAGAACAAAGGAGCCAAGCAATGACGAGGAAAAAAGAGTATAGGTAGAGCAAAGAAGCAAGCAAAGACGAAGCACAACCTGCGGATCAGACAAGAGGAGGCAAGTGGAAATCTTACCATTAGGGTGACGAGAGAGAAGTTTGGTCATAGAGAGAGGAGGGAGGGGGTAGGGTAGTAAAAGATAGGTGAGAAATTAATACGAAACGTTGGCCACAGGGCCCCGTGGCCAACATTTCGCCCGAATTTTTTAAAAAGGCCACTGTGCCGCATTTTTCAAACGGACAAAATAAATGTACTCTTTGGGGCCGCACCGCGCGAAAAAATGCGGCGCCAAAAGGCCCCTAAGTCATCTGTTTGTTTCTTTTTCTTTCTCTTTTCATGTATAAAAATAAGTAAACAAATAATACGTTAGGCTACTTTGATGCAAAAAAACCATTATATATGCAGATCAGAAGATGGCTAAGTTCAATGGATGAAGACAATTAGAACAATATGACACTTATTTGTGTTTGCAGGAAAACTTAAAATCATTACCATGTTGAGGCAGACATGTATGAGTAGGCTTTTGACTGACCATCAAATCCCCGGCAGCTAATCCTGTTGCGTCAAATTAGATACACCAAAATGGATAGACAAAAATAAATCAGCAGAGATTTTGTTCTCTAAAATTATTCTTCTACGAGCTGGAAATGAAACAAACAGTGTAATCATTTAATTTCCCAAGAATTTTGATATATAGAATCATTTATCGACAAGCAAACCAACCCCATCAGATGAAGGTCTACAAGAATGACGCAGCTCCAACATAAATTTATGGAAGATTTGCATACATACCACTTAATTCCTAAGTATTTACATGTCTAATATCTAAACTTCAATTTTTACATACTACTGCATCTTCTAATAGTATGTGATCAAATTTTGGGTGGAATAAATGTTGGAAGTAAGGTTTAGGTGTTAGAAAAAAAAATACGTAGAAATTGGATGGTATGTATGTAAATGCCTCTTAATTTATTAAAGCTATTTGTGATGTGGGGCAAATGTAAATTAATTTAAGAATTATATATCACCAAGAAATTTATATGATGAGGCACGAATCTCGATGCATTTTGGTAAAAGATATTCCAAATTCAAACTCAAGATCGTCAAAAGCTCTTATTTCAACAAATTTATATTTAAACTGAACATGTCAACAATACGAGTTCATTGACACTGAAAGTGATCCAATCCGAGTCCAAATAAGCCTAGATCAAACGCTTGGAAGTGTAGTTGAAGGCTTTGTTGCATTAATTGGAAGACCAAACGATCTCAAAATTTAGTATGCTTATAGTAAAATCAAGCGGATTAACAAGGGGAATCCAACAAGCCCAATATCATTTAATTTTAAGGTCAATAAGGCACTTATATGTTGAAAAAAAAAACCGGCGATGGGAGAATTAATCTGGACCATCCGATCGAGTGATTTGGAGATTGACTAAATTTACCAAAATGTCATCTCAAAACCTATTAATAGACCCCTTATTTTTCACTTGAAAGGGGAGTGGAAGAGAAACGTAAGCTGACAACTAAAATAAAACTCTTAAAGAGAATTGCAAAATCAAAGATTTCTAGTAATTTTCAATCACCCCTAACGGCCGTTGTAGGCTAACTACACCTATGGTAGCCAATTATGACAGTTTTAGCCACCAAATACGACCCATGTAATCAACTACAGTTGTTGTAATTACTAACTATAGTTCTTGTAGTTCCAACTATCCTATATGATTGTATTTATTTGATTATTTCAAAAAAAATGTGATTTCAACGTAAGTTTGTAATCACATTTTCCCTATTCAAAAGAATAATTGATCAATAATTTTACTTTTCTAATATATTACTTTGATTGGGACAAATCCTGTGATTCTTTTCCTTTCTTGAATCATTTCACATAAAAATTATTGTTATCTTATACTTTTATCTATAGGTGTGCTGAGAAATTATACTAAGGCTAAAGATTTTTTTGTCATTGAGAATTTTTTAGTACGCAACAAAAATGAATACACTTGAAATGAGAATGCAAATGTATAAAAGATAATGCCGATTATTCAACTGATTTTTAACCGAGTTAATATACGTATGCAACTACTATAAACTCTTTAGCAAGACACATACATTGAAAGAAATTTGATATTAATTCCAGCTTTGCTACACCCAACCTAAAGAAAGGTAGAAAAAAAAAGGAAACAGTAAACTTACAGCCTGTTTAGATCAATTTTGTTTTTTGTTTTTATTTTTGTTTTTGCTTTTGCTTTTATTTTTAAGAACATGTTTCTTTGATACATTTTATAAACATTTTTAATTTTATTTTCTAAAACAAATTAACTTATTTTTCAAAATACTCAAAACAATATTTATATATTTTGAGTGTTTTTACAAACAAACGCCACTAACAAATATATTTTATGCCGAAATAAAACATAAACAAAATAAAATAATTAAAAACAAAAAATAAAAATAGTCCCAAATGGCCCCTTAAAAAATGATCTAGTCCAATCAAGTTGGTTTTCGAGCTACATGAGTGACCATTTAAATTTATAGTTGTCAAGGATGCCCCATAAATCATGAAGGATCTGTCATAGAAAGCAACAATTACATGAATGACAAAATGATTCTGCAAGTCCACAAAGTCTAACGCGGGTAAATCATCCACAAAAGAAGAGAAAAGGATGAACCACTATTAGAACCACTACTAGAGATAAAGGGGTCCCTGAAATCTATTTAAATTATGACTATAATGCACTCTTGACTTTTCTAACCAAGAGTGACATAAATAGTTTCCAATGGAGAATTGCTCACTCGCTTGGTTGTTGTTCAATATCCAAAAAAAAAAGGCTCTGTAGAATCTTCAAGTGAAAGTTCTATTTCAACCATGACGAAAGCTCTTATTTCAACAAATTTATATTTAAACTAAACATCTCAACAATACGAGTCCATTGACACTGAAAGTGATCCAATCCGAGTCCAAATAAGCCTAGATCAAACGCTTGGAAGTGTAGTTGAAGGCTTTGTTGCATTAATTGGAAGACCAAACGATCTCAAAATTTAGTATGCTTATAGTAAAATCAAGCGGATTAACAAGGGGAATCCAACAAGCCCAATATCATTTAATTTTAAGTTCAATAAGGCACTTATATGTTGAAAAAAAAACCGGCGATCAGAAGAATTAATCTGGACCATCCGATCGAGTGATTTGGAGATTGACTAAATTTACCAAAATGTCATCTCAAAACCTATTAATAGACCCCTTATTTTTCACTTGAAATGGGAGTGGAAGAGAAATGTAAGTTGACAACTAAAATAAAACTCTTAAAGAGAATTGCAAAATCAAAGATTTCTAGTAATTTTCAATCACCCCTAACGGCCGTTGTAGGCTAACTACACCTATGGTAGCCAATTATGACAGTTTTAGCCACCAAATACGACCCATGTAATCAACTACAGTTGTTGTAATTACTAACTATAGTTCTTGTAGTTCCAACTATCCTATATGATTGTATTTATTTGATTATTTCAAAAAAAATGTGATTTCAATGTAAGTTTGTAATCACATTTTCCCTATTCAAAAGAATAATTGATCAATAATTTTACTTTTCTAATATATTACTTTGATTGGGACAAATCCTGTGATTCTTTTCGTTTCTTGAATCATTTCACATAAAAATTCTTGTTATCTTATACTTTTATCTATAGGTGTGCTGAGAAATTATACTAAGGCTAAAGATTTTTTTGTCATTGAGAATTTTTTAGTACGCAACAAAAATGAATACACTTGAAATGAGAATGCAAATGTATAAAAGATAATGCCGATTATTCAACTGATTTTTAACCGAGTTAATATACGTATGCAACTACTATAAACTCTTTAGCAAGACACACATACATTGAAAGAAATTTGATATTAATTCCAGCTTTGCTATACCCAACCTAAAGAAAGGTAGGAAAAAAAAAGGAAACAGTAAACTTACAGCCTGTTTAGGATCAATTTTGTTTTTTGTTTTTATTTTTGTTTTTGCTTTTGCTTTTATTTTTAAGAACATGTTTCTTTGATACATTTTATAAATATTTTTAATTTTATTTTCTAAAACAAATTAACTTCTTTTTCAAAATACCCAAAACAATATTTATATATTTTGAGTGTTCTTACAAACAAACACCACTAACAAATATATTTTATGCCGAAATAAAACAAAAGCAAAATAAAATAATTAAAAACAAAAAAAATAAAAATAGTCCCAAATGGCCCCTTAAAAAATGATCTAGTCCAATCAAGTTGGTTTTCGAGCTACATGAGTGACCATTTAAATTTATTGTTGTCAAGGATGCCCCATAAGTCATGAAGGATCTGTCATAGAAAGCAGCAATTACATGAATGACAAAATGATTCTACAAGTCCACAAAGTCTAACATGGGTAAATCATCCACAAAAGAAGAGAAAAGGATGAACCACTACTAGAGATAAAGGGGTCCCTGAAATCTATTTAAATTATGACTATAATGCACTCTTGACTTTTCTAACCAAGAGTGACATAAATAGTTTCCAATGGAGAATTGCTCACTCGCTTGGTTGTTGTTCAATATCCAAAAAAAAAAGGCTCTGTAGAATCTTCAAGTGAAAGTTCTATTTCAACCATGACTAAAAAATTGTTGATGATTCAAGTGAAAGTTCTATCACTTGAAAGTTCTATCTTCAAGTGATAACCGGTCACAATATCAAAAATTGTTGATGGTTAAAAACCTCCTTAAAATAATGATATATGGGTGGTGTAAGAGGGAATTTTTGGTCTATTATTGTTATAATACGCATCTAGTAATAATGAACCAAGATGGTCCAAGCGGTATCAAAAACATTGAGAATGAAGAAAACAATCTTTGAAGGAGCTTCCTTGAGGCATCGCACCAAAGGTTTATGTGTGACCTCAAATAATGAGTCAGATGTCTCAACTCACTCATTGTTTCTTTCTCAAATGAAGGTCGTATGGTTGGTGTAAGTTCAATGATATATAGATCAAAGATGTAAGGGAAGAAACACAAAAAACCGATTCAAGCGATCTAAAGCAAAGCATAGAGCAGAAGCACACAAAACAAGAAATCATAGAAAATACAAAGACAATCAAGATTTATCGTAGAAAAACCCGAAGACAGGAAAAAACCATGCAGTCGCACCATACCAAGTAATCCGCTATGAAAAATGAGAAGAATTGTACAGATTATAAGACACTCAAGCTAATAACACTCATTTCTTTCTTTTGCACGAGAGAAGATCTTAAAATCCAAATTCAACACACACATCCCACAACAGAGACGAAATTTAAGCCTAGAACTACCTGAATGCAATTATTGGCGCTGCATTTGGGCACTGTGATGCCCCCTCCTGACTCTGGAGCATAGTCCTTCAGGCACTAAGGTGTCGAGCACTCTTTGGACCTGTATATGTACCTGGCTTATGCGTTGCGGCGGGCCTTCCTGGCTATGGAGAGTCACGCTTTCAGGTTCCAAGCATCAGGGCGCTACGACGCCCTGTAGAGAATAAACAAAAAACAAAATTTTTGTGGGCAGTGTCCCCAAACCCAAAAGAAGGACGAGCTCCTCACCCCTCAACCCCACCACACGCAAACCCCTCTCACAAACTCACTGTCAAAGATGAAACTAAGGGCTATAAGGAAATAATTGATCAACACAATCAGACTCCACATGATAGAAATCTCTCACTTAAAGACAGATATAAACCAATTCCGCCCCTTTAAAACTGTTATATCCTCATAGTAATGAAGTGCAGTGTGGCTCAACCCTCTCTCAACCTTCATGACCTCTAACTTAAGCCAAACATAACTTTACTTTCTCAATTATTACAATCTTTCTCAACCTGTTTGTAGAATTCTGAGTTAGATGCATCTTCTCCAAAGATAATTGATCATCTTCTATGAGTGAACGTATGAAATGAAAACGTAGCTGAAAGTATTTCGTCCTGACATGAAATGCAACATTCTTTGTTAAATAATAACACTCATACCCGGGCTAAACCAAACAAAAATATACCTAATTCAAGTCTTACTTAACCTATATTTGACTTAATTAAACCTAAACTTAGTTCAAGTCTAACATAACTTTGGTTTGACTTAACCCAAATTAAACTTAAATCAAACCTGGGTCAACCTAACCTAACATGGGCTAACCCAAACTAAATTAAATCCAACTTGGATCAACCTGGCTTAACCTGGGCAAACCCAAATCAATTTAAATTAAACCTAGGTCAACCCAAATTTGCTTAAACCAATTTGAACTAATGAACTAAGTTAAAGAGTGTTTTGACCTCCTAGAAGAGAATAAAATCACACTTGACTTAAAAATACACCTGGAGACAATATGGGTTGAAATGCAAAGTTAGTAATAAACATAAAATACATAACATAAATCACACCCTAAAAATCATTAAAACTTAAACTTCAACTATAAAACACAACCTAGTTTGGGAAGGAACTTTGAATGAGGCAAACTATGACTGCTAACAAAGTACATTTCGGTCACGCGTGACTAATCAAACCACAAACCCAATGACCCCGGGAGGACATAACCATAGGATCTTGACTGGGTCATTTCAAAATCCAAAATAAAATACAAATAAATCATAAAATTTAATCAGCTAAGAAGTTCAAAGCAATCTAAAAAATTTAACCCCTAAAATCCAAAAAAGACACAAACTTAAATGAAACCCTAATGAACAAATATCACTGAACACAACTTTAACCCTACTACTCGGATCTACAAAGATCTCTTAGATGACGCAACCCATGATTGTTGATAAGAATCTTCCGTTCAGAGTAGGTTTGACCGCCTCTCCACATAAGTAGATCAGGGAACCTGACAGCCTCAGGATGATGGAAAGTCATGGGCGTATTGAGTGGGTTGTCCTAAATTAACTCATTAATAATCAAACTAAATACATTTATTCCTCTCACATTAAAAGTATACTAAATCTATTTTGCAGGGCTGCTAAAAGATAAAATACAAAATGTTGTCTTAGATTTACTTTACATATTATTAGGGTGTGTTAACTCTATTTTGTAAGGCTGTTATAAATAAATAAGATGTTGTAGTAACCTAGGATCTTTTCTATTAATCTACTTTTCTTTTATAGGGTTAGAAAGAGTTATAGTCAATTGATCATAAACGTTCGAACTATTCAAAAGTAGTGAAACACGAAGCGAATGATGAATCTAAAAGTCTTAAGTGTTTATGTTGTTTTAGTCTTAAGTGTTTAAGTCTTAAGCAAAGGAGTAACTAAACCTTCCTTAGTCTTAATAATATAAACCCTTAGGATTTTGATATTGTTCATTTAGTACAACCTAAATCCTCACACTATCTTTAGGCTTTTGCGCAATCGTGTTGTGTAATATAAGCTCAAACTCTTTAGGACATTGAGGTTGTTAGTTAGGTACAATGTAAACCTTCTTATCTTTCTAGGCTATTTATATGACTGTGTTATGCAAATGTAAGGCCAAATTTCAAATAAATGATAGGAGCAAATAGTAAATAATTTCATTTCTAAAACACAAGGCCAAACATTAAGACATCATGGAAAGTTATTGAGGTTCACCTCAAGATCCGAGGCATCCCCTACTTCTCGCTCATTTGACTCCGATAATAATTGTTACTATTTGATTCATTTTCACTTAACTTTCCTACAAATAACCGTGAAAGCTCAACTTTGAATTCTTGAAGACAAATCCTCTGATCTTTATCGAGAGTTTTTTTAAGTGATTTCGGTCATTTAAGATGTAATTAACTATAGGGGTAATTTAATTAACTATAGGGGTTTGCTCTTATAGAGAATTAAGAACCCAGATAATATAAACTGTATCTAATATTGATATTCAATTGGGGAATTTTCAGTCACAAAATATGCAGATCAAACGGATGTCATGAATTCTTTAGTTTAATGATCGAGCCTACTGACAAGTAATATGCTCATCTCTCAGGATGGTATATTACTTGTGGTATCGTGCTCATCTATCTAAACTATTACAAGAATAAGATCTATTTGGTCTCATATTTCAAAATTAAGATGTTATTTTCAAAACCAAAATTATATATCCATTACATTAAATCATGTTAAAAAAATCAACAGACACCCGACCTGAATAAAACACACACAACCAACCACCAACCATGATCCAACTCAACCCAATCACCAGCTCACGTGTTTGTCACACTACCTATGATGTGGCCTGATCTACTTCGGGTTGTGGCCCACCGCGACCACAACACATGCATATGATTCTAAGCACACACATGCACAAACCCGGTTGCACCTGTGGGTGAACCCAATCACACATGCACGCACATCAACTTATTTCTATGCGCACCATTATGTCACTTAGTCTATGCTTGCCTATGTCCTCAATACAGAAACATACTCTTTTGTTTGCATGAATGCACATACACACTCGCTCATGCATGATTAGGCCTCCATATAGCTACCACTTCCCCATGATCACTATCATCACTAGAGTAACATTGCTTGGTCATCATCGTCTTTAGACCATAATTGTCTGGTCACTTATAACCGTGATAACGCCTGCCATATTTAGCTTTTACAAAATACGCAGGACGACTCAAAATGAAGTATAACTTTCTAGATTATTTATTTTTGGATGAGAGAGACAACGTCGCCCAAAATAGGGAGCAACCAATACATCATCAACAAATTTTTATCATCTTACAAAGATCTTGAGCCATTTTTTGAACAAGTACTCCAGGTTCAAAGTAAAGATCATGTAGTGCTTTGATTTGAGCAATTTTATAGTCAAACTAACCGCCACGACAAAACGAACCGATGATACCAAAATAAATTTAATATGAGTCCAAGCAAGTACATATCAAAGTCATTAAAGTGCATTTGAAGGCATTAGATTGTTAATTGAATGATCAAATAAACTCCAAATTTGACTTATTTATTATCATATCGAGTGCCTTGATATGAGGAATTCAACGAGCCTAAACTATCTTAATTTGGAGATCATTAAGACCCTCAAATTATTAAAATATTTTCTATAATCAAGGGGAGCAATATGAGTCATCTGATCAGGTATTCATGAAATTTATTCACTGGATTATTAGAATGCCCCTTCTCTGGGGCTAATAATATACCAGATAAACTCACTTGGAGGAAAAGAAGAAGCATTCAGATTCTAGTGTTATTATTGATTGAAGACCTGGTGAAACTTATGGCCTCTATAGCAGCCAACCACCATCAAACACCGCCCATAAAAAACCACTATTTGCTTATGTCGATGAACTTTACTGTATAACAATGTATCTCAAATATGATATATTAAATAACATCATATTGAAGATCTGAAAATAACTTCCTATATAACTGCTTATGACCGTCATATTCAAAATACAACTTTCTTTGGACTCTTAATATTTTACTTTACGTTATATACTGATAAGTGATGTCTCTGTTGTAAAATAGTAAACTCAATAAAATAGTTGCAATTTCCAACAACGACCTCTATGACCAACTGATGTTATTACAATTGCTACTTATAACTTATGTGACCAACTAACGCTATTGCAATCACCAACTACAACTTATGTGGTTAATTGCTACTGAAAATTCCAACTATAACATATGTGACCAACTGACGCTATTATAGTGTTATCAGTTATGACATATGTGACCAATTACAACCCATGTGGTCAACTGCTACTACAACTTCAAACTATGGCATCCATACTGATGCCATTACAACCACCACCTACAGTCTTTATGGTAAGCTACTGCATTTGAAGCAATCAACTACAACCTTTATGACCCACTATTGCTATTATCATGAAAAATTGCATTTGTTGTTGTTAGTCGATTTTGGGGAATTTGGTGATTGTCTTTAAAAATAATTAATTTAATATATATATATATATATAACTTTAATTTTGAAAATAGTATTTTTTAATTTCGAAAAATGGACCGAATAGATCTCATATATTTAATAATTTAGACAGTTGAGCACAATACCACAAGTGATATTACACTGAAAGATAAGCATATCACTTGTTAGTATGTTCCACCATTTAAACTTAGAAATTTATGACTCTTATTTGGTCTGCGAAATTTATGACTGACAATTTCACTATCTAATATAAAGATTAGATAAGGTTTATAATACATGGATTTCTAGTTTCTTACAGGGGGCAAGCCCCCATAGTTAATTACATCTTAAGCGACCGAAGTCACTTAAGAAAACTCTCGATTATGATCAGGGGTTTCATCTTCAAGATTTCAAAGTTGAGTTTTCATGATTTGTCATTTGAAAATCAAGTGAGAAGTGCTAAAAAAGGAACAATTATTTTGGAGACCAAAGGAGCGAGAGCAAGGGGATATCAGAGGCTCTGAGGAGAACCTCAATGACTTCCCAAAATATCCTATTATTTAACTTTACATTTTAGAAGTAATTTTACTTGGTGTTTACTCTTGCAACTTATTTAAATTTAAGGCTTATATTTGCACAATACATTGTTATGCAAACAACCTAGGAAGAGAAAAGGATTTACGTTGTACCTAACAAACAACCATAGAATCTTAAAAGAGTTAGAGTTTATATTGCGCAACATTCAATTGTGCGGAGGCCTAAAAGATAGTGTGAGGATTTACGTCATGCTAGACGAACAATCTCAAAGTCTTAAGTGTTTATGTTATTTAAGACTACAGAAAGTTTAGTTGAGGATCATCCTTCACTTTATGTTCTACCTTGATCACCGTTTGAAGTCATCCACCGCTCGATCGCGTCACCTCCTCGTTCTATGAAGAGCGAAGGGAAGAGATAAACCATGCCTTGGACGACTTATTCTAGGTTATTCGTTTTATTATCATGATTTTAGTAGGCGCACTTGGGTTGATGATTGTTGTTATTGTTAAGTCAATATGCGTCTCTTCCTAGACATACGTCCTACGTCCTCTACCCTAAGGACTTGCACAGAAAATGAATTAAAGTTCTCACCCTATGCATATATTTTATGTTCTCTATCCTAGAAGTTTTTTCCATATATCAAAAATGCAATAAATAATAGAAGAATAACATGCATAAATAAAATATACACAATAAGGTGCAATAATGGAAACTACAATAAAAGAGAAAGTGATAATACGTATTTTCCGCCTCTAGTGATATTCTGGAAAGAATTGCAATTAAATATTTAAAAAATAAAATAACTATGAAAGATCAGAGTTGGGTATGAGAGTTTAAGTTAGGGGTGGGCTCAAACTCAGGACCTGTGGCCCTGTTAATTCTTGAGGGACTTCTGTAGGAAACCATCAATCATCTGTGTTTGTAAAATCCAACATTGGGTAGAAGCTATTAATAAGACAATCTGAGGAGGACAACTCTTAGCCTAATCAATGTGACTGACAAGTGAACTTGAGGAAAGTAACGCCCAAAATTTTTAATTTGCCATGCATATAAATAGAATTAGTAGTCAAAATATTAGTAGTCAAAATATTAGTGCCACGAGAAAAAGATTTTGTTATATTATATATGTATTTTGTAAATCAAATGGTCCACGAGCCAATCACGTTTTTGGGCTAAAGCTACCAACAGCCTGGGAAAGCAAGGGTAGCTTCTCACCAAGTATTGACAAATAGAAGTGTAGAACTTGTACCACAAAAGGCCATCGGATCAAGAGATATTATTCTATTAACTCGTTTTTGAGCATTAGATGCATTTAGCATCATCGCCTATAACCCCGTCACCTCCCACTTACACGCCAATCCGATGATCCATATAAACCGGCTACACTTGATATTAAGGTAAGTATATGAAAAGCTTTAAGAATGCTTGCATAGACACAATCCAATTCCTATGTGTTTACATATTTTAACTCCTAAACTCCAATTCTTTGCATGCATATTACTTTAACTATGCATGAAAAGTCTATTTCATTCTTTTTTTTATTTATTTAAAATGGTGGTATTTTTTATGTAACATGAAAGAGGAATGCACCCAAAAAAAAGGGCAAAGATTGTAACACAAACCTTTCAACCCACGCCTAACAAAATTGGGTCACGAGGTGACAGTTTTTAAGATACTTATGGAAGGGAGGTGGGGATGTTTGGACAGATCTCATGCACATATTCAATCCCAATTAAGACGAGAAGGTACTTGAAAAGCTTAAACCAGACTACAATATAAAAAAATTGCTAAGGCTTTCCCAGCGGTTCAAAGCTTTCCACACAAATTTTTCATATCGCTATTTTAACTTTTAGGAGAAATACAGCTTTTCACACATAAGGCGGCATATATGTAAATAGATGAAGTTAAGGTGTTAAATATGTGAATTCATAGGAGCTAAGTGGTATGCATGTAATTTTTTCCTGAATTTTAATATTATCAGCACAATAAGTTCACATATACAAATCTGTGAATGCAAGAACTCCGGGTGGATGAATTTATTACGCATGAAGTCAAGTTTGATAAAATAAACAACGCCTTCCTATTTTCAGGTTTAAATAAATGAAACATCATAATTTTTAGATTTCTCCAAAAAAACAATTGCAATTTTAGATTTTCACAAGAAAAACAACAAAAGAACCTTCAGATTTCTCGAAAAAGGCCCTCACATTTTCAGGTTCTCACATGTGCAGACGTTTCGAGTATTGAATGTACAAGCACATAAAAGTTTCAAATTTCAGACATTTGAGCACATAGGTGTTCAGTTGTGTGAAAGTTCAGATATTTAAGCACATATAAACTTAATTGTATTTTCTAACAAAATATCTGAGAGCTTAGACATGTTGGAAGGTTACCAGTCAACAAATTAGATGATAAATCTACAACTCTTAGTTCGCCATTGCTTGAGTCATTTGAAAAAAAAGAAAATATACCAGTAAAACTATTTCCAGATACATTGATATACTGAATTGAAGAGAGAGAAAATAGTAATGGCATGAAATATGTAAGAAAATAGGAATTGTGTGCTACATATGTAAGTTTTCCTAGATCATAATGCTCCATAACATATCCCAAAATCACAAACTAACCTTTCCTTCACCTAGTACTAACGAATGCAAAAACAACACAACAAATTAGAATAAGTTGTAATCATCTTCATCTATCAGCAAATCAGAATAATAAGAAGCAACTAAGCCACAAAAATGATTCACTAATCGAGAAGCACCAGAACCAATTGAAGTTCCTGAAATGTACAATTGAAGCTCTTCAAACAAGCAAAGAAAACGAGTTAACAAGCTCATTAGACTTACAACTAATGTACTGCTAGCAATAGAATTTGTAAAACCATCAAACTATAAAGCCTTCAAACCATAAAATCGGTCAGTAGCACGTAGAATTTCCAACCAAAGTACAACTATCAATAGAATTTGCAAAATCAGCTAACTATATTCAATGGACAGCATGCAACAAGAAAACCCAAATCAGCAAGCACATAAAAACCTCCTCCAATGTACAACTTACGACAAAAATTCCAAACTGGCAAGTTGCCCATATGCATATAAGTAACCAAGCAAGAGAAGCGAGCGATCAAGCCAAAAAACCGAGCAAACCAACCAGGCAACTGAGCAAGCCAACAAGGCATAACACTAGTCGAAAATCCAAGGAGGATTCACATACATACCACACAATTCTTATGTATTTTCATATTTAACATTTTCATTTTGCACAAACATATTACTCATGTCTCTAATATCAAATCAAACATACAATTTCACAAATATATTTTTTAAAATGAAACACACCTCATGAATACACTACAAAACAAAATATTGTAAATATAATAAGAGAATGTAAGTGTTGCATATATGAACATATAAGGGATTTGCATGGATGCCAATAAATTCTTATTCATTTACTGATCTAATGCTTAAATTTCAATACATGCACACAAAGGACTTAATTTTTTTAATATCACATCAAAACTGCTATATTCGCCCCTTTTTTTACAAGTGAAACATGCCTCAAGCATGCAATTATCACACTAAGACATAAATATAAGAGTTTATGTATGACATGTGAACATATAGGGTGCTTACATGTATACATAAAATGGTATGCCTATGGTAATTAAAGTGTAGACATTAAACATGTTGATGAACAAAAATTGTGTGTTATGGTGAGAATATAGATACTCAAGAGGCACATACGTAAATATATGAAAATGCATGTTGTCCATACAAATGTGATAGGGATATAAATACATAAGGATTGCTTGGTATTTATCTAAATCCATTTTTTGTTTTGTTTTGTTGAAATTATTTTCAAGCAAGGCAAACCCTAGTGAAACTTGAGTAAAGAAAGAGAATAAAGAGAAAGAAAAAAAATACCCAAAATTTGAAATCATTTTGCTTAACCTATTACATGGGTTCATAAAAGCTTCACATACTCTCAATTGAAATCCTCACACACAAAAGGCTATCATTTATATGGAGAAATACCACATAAAGAGATTTACATGAGTCTGCCGAAATAATATTATAAAGTCATTTAAGGGAGGAGATACATAAATTAGCAACAAACATTCCATAGGGATTATGAAACCCTCATTAAAAACTTCCACATGAACCAAAAATTGCAATGAAGAATCAAAATTCCCTTGAGTAAGCCACCCACAAGGTTTTTGAAATTGTTATTCAAATAAATTAGGCATATGGAGTGATCAACCCTCTTTAGCACAAACCATAACAAAATTATCAAAGTTTCAGAGATTTTTTTTTTTTTCTTTTACAAACAAAATCATCAAAGCTTCCAAATTTCCACAAACAAAAGAAACGCATTTTCTGAATTTCTATAAGAAAAGACATCAAATTCTTTTTGTTGTTTTTTTTTTTTTTACTTTCCACAAGCAAAACTATCAAAGCTTCAAAGTTTCGACCAACCAAACCCTTAAAGTTTTAGAAAGGAAAAAAAGAACGTTGAAGATTTTTCACATAGCTCAAATATCCTCAAAAAAAAAAAAACAAAAAATAGTGCTTCCTTTTGTGTTCATAATCCATAGCCTCATGAAATTTACCCAATGGGATTGCCAAAAAGCATAGCATTTCCATTACATACCCCCCCTATTCCATTCAGGATAGTTTATAAGAAAACAATCGAATGAAGATAGAAGAATATAAAGGAGAAAAGAGATGGCTACCTCCCTCGAAATTTTGTTCACTCGGGCCGCTCGACCTCTGTCGAGAAGGAGGAGTAGGAGAAGTGGGAAAAGAGGAGATCGGGGGGCTTACTATGTGGTGGTGCTGAATGAATAGGTAGCTCGCGATTTGAGAAAGGAAGGAGAAAAATGTTAACCGAGCAGGGGCTTCGGACCGAGAAGGCTGGGGAGCCGAGGACATCAGGAAGGAGATGGCTTAGCCAACCAAATGCTTCCCGGAGACAAGCTCGAAGGGTCAATGTTTACCAAAGTAGAAAGCGGAGGACCACTGCGGCCTGCTTTCCCGAGAGATGAAGCAGGCGTAGGCTTCGGGAAGAGGATGTCATGCAAATTTCCAAGCAAAGAGACCAAAGGTCGACGAAGGAGAAAAAGCGGGTAGGGAGTGCCGTGAGTGGGCTTGGCCTTTTTTTTTCTTTTTTAAACTAAGCTTTCTTTTAAAATAAAAAATAAAAAATTAAGGTATTTTCCCCAAAATTTTCATGAAATTCACTTGTGCACGAAACTATAACAAAATGGATATTTCCCTTAAGTAAATTCAACTTTCTGGATGAGCTCCCATGGTATGTTTCATCATCTAGGGTCGACTGGGCAAGTACATCGGCGATCGGACCAATTTAAGTTCGACTTGCTAGCGGCGCGACAAATGACATTCATCGATCCGATTGGAGCCGTCTGACAAGCAAAATTTTGATCGGCCTTCGCTTGAGCGTTGGCCAAGGTCGAACAAAACGCTTCCGATATGAGTCGTTCAACCCGTTCCGAAGGATCTCAAATTTCTGTCGCGAAGACTTCCATGTCGTTTTAAATTTAATTTTAATATTGGTTAGTGAATTATTGTCTGTAAATTGTGGTGTATATGTATATGGTGTTATGTGAATTATGGTGTGTCAAAGATTAAAAGCTTCTAAGTCTAAAGGGTCTTCCTAGGGCATTCCCAATCCCTATTGGAACTCAACATGAGTTTCAATATATTAGTTTTGATCGACTCAATTAAACATTGAGGATTTAAAACCACACATATGAGACTACAATGTGTCAATAGGTGGCTTGAATTTTCTAATTGATATGGGTCCCAACACTAGTCAATTATGACTATTATAGATGAACCACTATTGCATATCTGTGATTATCAATAATGTAATTTCATCTTATCTAATTCAAAAGAAGAGTAAACATGTATATTTACTCACATATTAAATTACTTCGATTGGTTTATGCCCAAATAATTTTCTTACCTTAAGATTTTTCTACGCAAAAAATCTTTATGTTACTTTATATTATCCGTCTGTGGGTTAGATCTTTGTTCAACGTTAAGATATTAAAATTATCACTCAACCACCATGATTTTTTGGCATGCAACAATGATAGTTATAGAATGTTTATTTTATTTTATGGTCTGCTAACTATTATTATCATGTATATTATATTATAACCATGACTAATGCTTTGATGCTTTGAATCTAATCGCTCTCGATCTCTTCCATATAAAGGTAAGGGATCAATAATAGGGCAATTGTAAGGGGCTTCAAATGAATTAGGTTATAATTTATTAATGTTTATTGAAAAAATTTGTTACAAGCTATAAAATGTCTTATGAAGAGGATTCAAGGATAAATAAAAAAAAAAAGGAAAAGAACATATTTGTTGATTCAATCAAATATGATATAGGGTCCGTTTGGGGCAGCTTGTGCGTTTCAAGATAAGTTGTTTATCCTGAAACGCGGCCCGCGGGCCGGTCGCAGGGCTCGACCCGCGGTCTGCGTTTAGTGTAAAAACGCAGTTTCAGATAAGCTGGCGAAACGCGTGAACCAAACAGTACATCAGCGTTTTGAAAACGCTGCCCGCACTTATAAGCTGCCCCAAACGAACCCATAGTCTAATATAATAATATATCTTTGATGGATTTTACAACATGAAGCAACAAAATGAAATTCAATTCAAATATTATTGAAGCTAAAAATCCTATAATTTTAACAACACTAAGAAAATTGCTTTTCTTAAAAGAATTTTATCCCTTTTTTTGTTCGCAGTATAATGCTTTATTTCTTTTTTCAAATTAGAAAATTAGGTAAAGAACTAACCATACAATTTTTGCAACTTACCTAACTTATTAATGCAACTATTCAACAATTTTAATTTTGGATAAGCAAAAAATTGTATGGTAACAAATATTGCACCAATTAATACTTGCATTTAGGCAAGAATCAATTCCTATAAGGTTGATACCTTTGGGATATGATCATTTTCTATATGGTAACAAAATGCTCAAATTAATGGCATCCTTTTAGGACAAAGTGAGCAAATTGATGAGACTAAAACAAATAGTCAACCATTTTCTGTAAGGCACAAAGAGCTGAGCACCACCCTTATATAGAAAAAAAAAAAAGAATGAAGATGGAAGATTGTATTTTTGAAATGCTTTTCTTTCTATTAAAAAAATAATTCAGCACTTCCAATGTTCAGTAACTACTACCAAACTCAATCAAATGAACTATCAAGGGAAATAGTCCCAAGTGTCCATATTAAATAAACATTTATTTTTAGGGAGAAAGAGAGAAGAATATAAAAGAAAGGAGATTAGATGAAGAAGATGCAAGAAAATTCTCGTTTTACCTTCCAATAGGCTTGTTTCAAGCATTAGTGGTAGAAGGGACTCTCTTTTTGAGCAGTCGTTCATAATAGGACCTCCCATTTGTAGTTCAAGATATTTAAAGCCAAATCACCATTGGCGACAAAGAAGGATAAAGGAAAGATGAAGAAAGAATCCAAAGGGCTATAATTTATTGTCTTTTCTAATATTTGACTTATATTAAAAATGTCAGAGAGATTATAAAAAAACTTGGATTTGATGAGCGTCAATTTTAAAATGCTCAAATTAAATTTTTTTATATAACCTATCATGATTTGTGTTAAGACGATCATTTTAAAAGCATCCAATAGTTATTTAAATATCAATACTTTTGTAACACATTTTTATGCATATAACATTTTTTTTAATACAAAAAAAAATATTATTTATTAAAATATCAACTTTATAATGATACTAAATTCTAATAATTTAAATTCTCTAGCAAGAGCATCATGGATCTCCAAAGTATTGAACAATCCATCCTCTCTCTCTCTCTCTCTCTGTCTCTTAAATTTTGAAAAAATTGGTTGGTTGTTTATATCAAACACATTATATTCAAGATGTATTATGACTAATTTTAGAATGACTGAAAAATTTCATTTATAAATCTAAGAACTTTTAAGATAAAAGGGATAATGAATTTAATTTGGGTGTGGTGGGTAAAAGAAGATGAGTGTTTCCATAATTTGAATTTGAAAGAGGAGAAGATAAGTGTTTCATGAATTTGAGCAAGAGATGGGATAAAATGAGACGTTAAAGAATTTGAATGCAAAAGAAGGAGAAGGCGATCATTTTGAAAATTAGTTGTAGATGGGGAGAAGACTGTTGTTAGAAGGTGGATGCGAAGGGTGAAGATGATGAGGGCTTCAATAATTTTGATGTCAGAAGGCTAAGATGAGGGTTTCAAGAAATTTGGAATTAAATAGAAGAAAATAAAATATGATATTCACATAGACTTATTAAAAATGTTAAAATTAATTAAAAAGATTAATAAATAAGTATTATTTAAATTATTCAGGATAGACATGATGTTAATATACACTTAAAATATCTTAAATAAATTAATATTATTAAAAATATAAGTGATATTAAATTATAATTATGCATCCAAGCTTGGGATGATAAAACTTTTAACCTAATTTATAATATTAAATGATACATCATCTAGTTTCATCACTAATGACTTCTCTATAAGTCATATTTAATGGTTTAGCCTAAGTAAAATTTACAAATAAATAGCATCAAGCCCTTCATGAAATAGCGACATGCAATAAATATTGAAGTAACTTCAATATCCATCAAAGGCGTAGCTTGTGAGTATCAATAGAAATTTTAGACTAATATTCATATATACAACATTCTAATTCTACATAATGGATTTTCTTCGGCATTTGATTGAGAGCAAGATAACTACAAAAATTAAAGCCCATCATTTCTTGCTTATTCATTATCAATTAATCTTTGCTTTAGTGGTGATGTTGCAAGTGATTTATCTTATTCTCATGTTGACCCTATCTAGAGGCTTGTTGTTTTGATTTAAATACGCTTATGTGCTTAGAGGGTTGTTTTTTTCAAACATGATTATAAGACTGTTGCATTTCATTAGCTATTTGTGTGATTTCAATTCCTAAGTTTCATAGCTATAGGCTATATTATATTAAAGTTGAAATTTAAATTATAATGATAAAGTGTCTGCCTTAAATTCAAGTCCAATGTTAATATCATATTTTTTTATTTTTTAGTTCTCATCATTAGATCATTGTCACTCTTTACAGACCATAAAATCCACATATCCATGTAAAATGAGACGAGTAATTTCCAATCAACTAAAAATTTCATCCCAAGTTATAATTTTCTTAAGTGTAGCATATTACTTGTAAACAGAATGAATAATCCCAAAATGTCAAATTTAAGCCTTCACATTGCCCAAAGAAAAAAAATAACATAATTTTCTTTTATTTATGTTTTTTTCGAATAAGAGATAACATGTAAATAACATTAAGTTTAAAACAATGATGTGATTCTCTAATCAAACTAGCATTGCTATTTTATATGCTTTTGATGGAGAATTGCCACCATTTCATCAAAATCATATATTTTTATATTTAACATTTAGCATAAAAAAGGAATATTTGAAATTGCAAGTGTTTACATTTATTTATTTTCCTCATTGACATGATAAACTTGTAATTAGCGTTTCATATTCATACTCACTAAAAAAGATCCACACAAAAAATAGATTACATTTTACAATAGCCAGTGATTATTTAAAATAGACCAATGTAAAATTTAATTACTAAAAGCATTATTTATTTATATATAAATACTTTATCTCTAGCAAAATATATTACCTATATACATAATATGTTCTTAGATATAGCAACTTTCACTTAGATAAAAGAGTTCATCAGATATAACAAACTTAAATATACATAGACACATACATACCTATCCACATGATTTAAGAAGATATAAAATTTTTCATGAAAATATAAATATTTTAATCAATTATAATATATTTTGCAAGCAAACAAATGAGATCCCTATCTTGATATGGTTATAGGTTAGAAAATACTTTCATAATATCAACTTACAAAGAAAAAATTAAATTTAGTAAATTTGTCAGTTATATGATTAACAAATGTAACCTTGTTTTAAATACAAATTTATATGGAAAGTTATTATTATCCCCAAAATTAAATTTCCTGCCAATTGCCATTATCTAATTTCAAATGGCTCGCATGGGTCAAAAATTAAAACGTCCGTTTTCTCTATTCTAATCAGTGGAAAACTTACAGGAATTCAAGCGGCGACCGTTAGCTTTGGAAAGTAAGTGTTATTCTGTCCTTTCTTGCCATAGATGATGGGTATCCAAAGGGCCACATGCTCTTCATTGCTTCCTTTGACGGATTTCTTAACTGTAACTGCCCAGCAGGCGACACAGAAGATGGTGAGCGGAGCTGTAAAAATTTCTCCGGTCTTGGAACTGTAAAGCCATTTAAAGGCAACGAGGTAGAGATCCAAAAAGATTCCATCTTTCTTCTTTTTTTTTTTTCCTCATCTCTGCTTCTGTGTCGCGGAGGCGATTAGGCTTCAGAGACCCCGAACAACGAATTGGGCTTACTCCGTTTGGGACATGCCCTGAATGAAAGCTCAAGAAGAGTGTCCCTTCTACTGCTGGCCTGTTGGAAGAGAAAAGGTGGTGCCCTGGGAGCTGCTTCTTTCGCAGGACAGCACAAGCTACCATCTTCCTCTTTTCTTCTTTTGCTCCACCTTCTTTTCTCCACTTCTCTGTTTCTCTGTAAAAACAAAAGGCTTATTCAATGCGATCACTTGGACTGTTATCATTGATGTTGTTTTGATTTGGACTGGCAGAGGTTTCTTTCCATACAAATAAAAGTCTTTAATTTTGTAGCATTGTGATCAATGGGAGTACATGGCTCGTTTATTCGGCTTCATCAGGAAATCTGTCAAATGAGATCTGCAAGTGTGAGTGATTTTGCTTGTTAATCTTATGTGTTGGTCTTCCTGCATTTTATCAATTGAGACCTTTTCTTTATTTTTGAAATGTTCTTTCTGTTAATTTTGAGGAATTTTACTCCTTCTTGGGGTGATTGTTTGCTAATTTTTTGGGGCTTCTTATTGTTCTTGTAAAATGAAAAGGGGGTTTATATCAGATGAATGTTGATTTCTATTCTGTCCCTATGTGCTGTATTTTGTTGGTGATCTGCATGTGTTTTTGAGCTTTTTTTTTTCCTCCCCTTTTTTTTATAAATTTTGCAGTTTTTGTTTCCTTCTAAGGTTTAAATTAATACTCAAATCCTTGTCCTAAATTCTCTGTAGCCACCAAGAAAGATATCTACAAGCTAAAACTAGAAACAATACTATGAAAAGAATGCTTCTCTAGCAAAACAGTACGGTAGATCTACTTTAGTTCGCCTGTTGTTCTCAGCTTTTGAGGCTTTTAAATTATACTTCTAACCAAGCTATTATAAAAATTTGTCTTTTTATATCTCTGATTCTTAATCAACCCTTTCTAAATGTGTAGTTGTGATACCATGTCCATCTAATATCTCTTTTTTCAGTTTGGTTGTTATTTTCATGAATTAAACTAGACATCCACCCTGATCTTTTATTCTGATATATGTTTTTTTTTTTTCAGTTCTTTTTGGTGCTTCAGTTCTTTTTGGTGCTTTTAGTTTTAGTGCTTGCAACTATAGGCAATTCACCATGGGCTAATGCACACAATTTTGATTGTAAGTACTCCAAGTCAGGCACAGAAAGGCCGCATAGTGTTTCCATAACAGAGTTTGGTGCCGTCGGTGATGGTGTAACCCTCAACACCAAAGCATTTCAAAATGCAATATTTTACCTCAATTCATTTTCTGACAAGGGTGGTGCTCAGCTCTTTGTGCCCTCTGGGAAATGGGTGACGGGTAGTTTTAGTCTCATCAGCCATCTCACTTTGTCTTTGGACAAAGATGCCATTATAATAGGATCATTGGTGAGTTATATAGATTGTTATTGTTATGCTGTAAGGCACTTCTATCTACATAGGATTGTTATTTTTCACAAAAGTTTATACATTTCATTTTGCTTGTTCATGAAACTTTTATTAAGCCATTTTGACATGTTTGATCAAATAATGTTGAAGTTATCATCAGCCTTGTGTTTGGAAGATATTTATGCTAAATTGCGAGGGTTAGAAAGTACAATATTAAGCACCATACAATTTATGCTTACATGAAATTGATGTTGTTGAATAGTTGCATTCATAGCTTTGGTAAGTTGCACAGTATTGTATGTTTAGTTGTTTACATTGACCTAATTTCCTATTTTGAAAAAAAAAGAAGAAAATTTTATTTATCTAAAAAATTATAATTCTTCTGTAGTAGGCAAGATAATATGTTTTTTTAAGCTTTAGTAATGTTTGAATTGAGTTTCGCTCTGTTGCTCCTTGCTGTGAAACACACCAAAGATATATTTTCATATTAAACTATTTCATATATGATTGAATCTATAAGTATGTTCTTTTCCCCTGTTTTCTATATTTGTTGGTGAATCCTCTTAATAAATCATTTGACAGTTTATAATTGATATTTTCACCAAAATTGTATGAATTCTAACCAAATCTCATTTCAGGACCCTTATGATTGGCCTATTATAGATCCATTACCTTCTTATGGGAGAGGTCGAGAGCTACCTGGTGCAAGGCATCAAAGCCTCATTTATGGTTATAATCTCACAGATGTAGTAATAACAGGTTAGCTGACTATAACACATGAGATAAATTCTATAAATATCACGGTGGAAATACTTTGGACTCTACTAAAGAACATGAGTCTTTTCAGTCACTCCGACCCCTAGTTTGTCACTTATTTTTCTCTTTTCTTTCTAGGAGGTAATGGGACCATAGATGGCCAGGGAAGTATTTGGTGGGATTGGTTTAGGAACAACACACTGAACTATACACGGCCTCATCTTGTAGAATTGATGTACTCAACGGGGCTTGTCATCTCAAATCTTACATTCAAAAACTCCCCCTTTTGGACAATTCATCCTGTTTATTGCAAGTTCGTTTTCTTTCCCTGCTTATTTTATTTTCATTTCACATATTAGAGGGGTTCTTTGATGGAGTTTATGGGATTATTGATACTTGACACATTTTTTTTTTCTTTTTTGCATTACACAGTCAGGTATTCATTCAGAACATTACAATCCTTGCTCCATTAGAGTCACCGAATACTGATGGGATTGATCCAGGTAGATTTCAGCTTTTTAACTATTTTAATTTGAGTATCTTATGTTTTTTTTTTATTCAGCATATCACTAACCCTCCATTCTTATAAATAATTTGCCTTTAGCGAGCTCTTTATGCATCTGCTTGATCACCTTGATTTGAGTTCAAATTCCATGAGTTTAAGAAGTGCCAGTTTTATGTTTTCTTATTGATAACTTAGATCGTGCTTTGTTTTTGTTCATTTGATTTTCTAAGTTAAACTAATTCCTGAATCTACCTAAGGTTTAAAAATCATTAGAGATTAAATAACTCAAACATGGATCAGTTTAAATCATTTTTTTTGTGATTCTGAATTTTTATAATCATAGAGCTGATGACATATATAAGATGATCAGCCTGGAGAGAAGAATCTACACAAGTTAAAAGGTTAACTATTGGAAGAATTTACAAGAGATTCATACTTTTTTTAGAGATTGGATAGCCTAAATTTATTATTGTACCCAAATAACAATTTATTCAACGCATATTCCTATTTTTCACGCCTCACAACATCTTAGAATCTCGTGCATATGAAGGGTTGAAGTTGGAGGATTTATGTGGATGTGGAAGGGGATAGTTTTAAGGAGATTTACTTGTCTCAGTGTTCTCTGATGGATAAAAGAAGGGAAGCCTGTGTCACAAGTCCTCCAAAGGCAAGCAGGAAGGAACAATTCATCCAAGTGAGATAGAGGAAAAGGATGTGGAGGGAATTACTGATCAGCTTTAGGGGAGTGAACTTTTGGTGTTATTTTCTTGTAATTTCCATTGGATTCGTATCATGTGAAATCTTCTAACAAGCATTCTCTAATTTTAGAGTAGCTTTTACATCCAAAGGAAAAAAAAATGAAAAACAATTAAAATGCAATTAAGAGAAATAAATTTGGATCTTTTATAAATAAAAGACTTCACCAAAATAAGATATCATATTTACAAAAGAAAATAAAACAGATAATATTTGATGATCAATTTTGACGTGTCAGTTATCAATGACTTTGTTTTTTAATGTCGATAGTGCATTGCATCATCTTCCTTCGAGTAAGAACTCTTTTTTGGAGAATGCCGCATACCTCTTTAGAAGATCTCCAGTATTCTGAACAAGTGGAAGTCTAGAGCATCGAACAAGGAAGCTATGTTGCCTGGTAGGGCCCAACTATGATTTGAGCTGCTCAAATTAGATTGCAGAAAGAGCAGTATGGGGGTAAGGTAGGAACAGTAAAAATATTCATAAGAGAAACTTTTTTGCAATAACAATAGCGAGCACCACAGTGGATTTAAAATTGCCTTCAAAGACAATATACCTTTCATATTAATATTCTACTCTTGAGGAAAATCAAATAAATAATAATTCAGTCCTATATTGTTCAAGGTTTCGAAAGGTTTAGAATATCGGGCATGATGTTCTTAAAAGAAATGTTAGAATATCGGACATGATATGCCTTTATATTTCTTAAATTGTGGTTGACTACTTCTATTTGTCATTAGTTTATGGTTGGGAAGAAGACAAAGTCTAAGGTAGTGCCAACAAATTTACAAAAGTGCATTAAAAATACCCAACAATTGGGTGTCATGGTTGGACATTAAGATGGTGGTGGGATGCCCTTGAAAGTGTATAATTTCTTGAAAGAATTACTAAATTATATGTGAGGCATCCACAGTTTGGTGCAAGGCAAAATGAGATGTATTTTGGAGAATCTATTAATCATAACAGATATCGTCATATCCATGGTTGGTTCGCTGTAAACTAAGAATAAAATTACTAATACTTTATCATGGTGAATTTGGGATGGGCGAAGGTGTATTTAGCCTTTAAAGTGTTTGATTGCTTTGCCTGTTGCTGCATCATGTTTGCTGGAGGACCAATTTAATTGATTCTTTATTGGACGTTTTAACTACTCACAACACACATGATCGACTAAGCCTTCCTATGTAACTCATTGTTAACAAAGTTTCATTGTGATATGCAGGGAATGCATGGTGATGATCCTTAATATAGAAAACCAATATTAAGTGCAAAGGCAGAAGAAGGATGACTATCAATGGATGGTGAAGAGTAAATGTCCTTGAAGTCAGAATAAGAAGTGTAATCTTCTTTCAGACATTGTGGTTATGAGCGAGTGTATGCTATCAAGTACTCTGTAGATGATTTAGGGTGAAAGTATATTTTGGAAGAAATGATACCCTTTCAATGTTGCATGTGCTTAGTTTCTTTTAGGAGTGCATGTACTTCATGTTTCATGGTTAAGAGTTTAGAACAAATTTATATGTCAAAAGATAATGATTCTAGTGCCATAAGGTTTGTAAAATTGCATGCACCTCATGATCATAAGTCGATTAATATTGGTTAGCTTTATGCAAAATTTCACTAAACTAGACCATGCGATGTCCTTCTTAGCCAAGGAAAACACTATCTTTGAGTCCTAAGGAATCACTGACATGTTGCCTCAAACATTTTTAAAAGTTAAGGAGATAAAGGAGACTCAATAATTTTTATTTTAATCAATTTAAATGCAGAGCCGGCTAAAGATGGCCGACGGAATTTATATTTCATGCCATTTTTTGGTAAAGCCATTATTGTGCTATACCCCCTAATAAATTGGAAGCAAAAAATGGCTATATTATAAAAAGAACCAATCAATTTCAAAGAATTATATGTAGGCCAATTTAGAATGACACGATTTTTGATGTGATTGATAGAGATTTCATTAGATTAGTAGCTTAAGTTGTGAGAAAATGTGTTTTTTAAGGTTGATGTATAATTTTTGGTTATCTAAAATTATTTTAATATGGTTCAAGTCATTCTCTCATCAGTCTTATATATCAACATATTATCACCGTAGTCCATAAGGAATTTGCTAATAGAAGATCTTAGTATATGATTTATGACTAAAATGAAGGTACAATGTGTGTCCATCAAAGGGATAAAAGCGAAATAAGAAAATAGATGTAAAGGCCATCCAAGATGTTGAAGTTGGCTTTCTTTTAATCTTATTTATGAAATTTGATCTTGTGAAAACTACTCTATAAATTAATTTCATTAAAAGAAGGCAAGTCCATTGACTAAGTAAGAGCAATATCATCAAGCATGGCATAGGGAAGTGATGCATGGTTATGAACTTATTGATGGCTCGGCTATCAAAGCATGCTTAAAGTCCCATCTCTTTTAAGGGAAGGATAGAGGTTGGGCAGAGGTTTAGGTTTTCATTATGAAAGTGTTCAGAATACATTAACTTGTTTCGTAAGTTTAATATATTCCTTAGGGTCCATTTATAGTGATCAAGCTTAGAAAGTTGTGCTATTTCACATAGGATGGTGCGAATCAGTAAACTTCTCTTAGTAAGATCTGTGCAGTCAGCTTTTGGGTGGGTTTCTTACTGGTTGGAGGTGGTGGTGGTGATGGGCAACGTATGGGAGTTATACAGGTTGTAGGTGATTTGGCTTGGCCAGATAGGCGATATTATAGAAACATCAAATAGGAAGAAATTTGAAGTGCATGTCATTCAAATTAGCAAAAGTGCAGATCATAAAACTTCTAGGGAATTAAGTGCCAATCACATAGAACCAAAAATCATGCACTTCTGATGTGTCATGACAGAGAAACCTGAAATATAGAAGGGAGTCAGAAGGGTCAATATGTAATTGAGAATTCTAGCTGAATTTAATTTTTATTTCTCATGATGTGAAGGGTGATGCTTTGGAGACGGTAAGGATGACTTGCCATTGAGTTTGCCAAAAATCATGCACTTCTGATGTGTCATGATAGAAAAATCTGAAATATAGAAGGGAGTCAGAAGGGTCAATATGTAGTTGAAAATTCTAGCTGATGTAGCTGAATTTAACTTTTATATCACATGATGTGAAGGGTGATGCTTCGGAGATGATGAGGATGACTTGCCATTGAGTTTTTAGTTGATAAAAGAAGGAAGGCATATGCTAGAATCCAAAGGCAATTCTTTTGAGGGCCAGCTACGTAAGGGTGTAAGGTACTTTTTGTAAATATTTGCTTACAATTTGCTTTATAGTTATATATCACTGAAATACTTTTACATGCATCCTCTATTGTATCCAGGGACAAATAATTTAAATTTGATTGACTTAGGAGTACATTCTTTTGAAGATGCTAATATTTTTTCATATTCTTTCTTTGCAGTTTTGTGAAGTGATAGTGCCAACTGATATTGAAATATTAAATGTTTATAGCTTATTTTGTGGCTAAGCGTGATAGGTCTATGTCTTTTATGTCAATGGAAAGACGAATGATGGAATGCACTCAAAATATAGTGAAGAAGAAATATGGATTGTTCATAAATGATAACTCTATCGTGAAATAATTCACTAAATTAAAGCATTATTTTCTTTATGTGATAAAACAAATTAAACAATATTCCATAATTGATCTTGATTTGTGCTGTTTTTCATTAATGGTGCATTACATTAAGGTGACTCGACGTGAGGCAATCTTTTTTTGGCTTGTGTCATTTTAGAGTTTGGTTCATATGAGAGAGCAGTCCTAGAGAATTGTTAAGCTGCCCCCATTTAGATTTGGAGGCTATATGTGAATGATAGAAACATTCCTTTGTGATGTATTGGCTAGTAAGATTGTGTATTACCTAGAGAATTCTTAATATGTGCATTGACAAGAACCTCATGCACCTAGTAACTCCATGTTTAGTCTAATTTATTATATGCTGCAACTAAATATCAAATGTAAACTATCCTATGTCTTTGCATGTTATTAAGAATAATCATTAAATGATCGAAAATAATAGCTCCAACTTTATGTTTGCACCAAAAAGTTGTGATCATTTTCTTTTTACTCGTAACTAACATTTTAGGTCTTGTTCAACTTAGCCATTTAGATCCGAGGAACCTGTAATTTGCTTAAAACACAATTCCCTTGTGATTTATGCAGCTAGAAGAAGGGCATATAATGTCCAGCTAAGCATGAGCTTGCAAATTTATTAGCTTCTGATCATTTAAATTGTTTGAAAATTTATTCAGATTCGTCCACCAATGTCTGCATCAAGGATTGCTACATCAGCACTGGTGATGATCTTATTGTTATCAAGAGTGGGTGGGATGAATATGGCGTCTCATTTGCACATCCAAGCTCCAACATTAGCATCCAAAGTATTTTTGGTGAAACCAAATCTGGTGCTGGCATTGCCATTGGAAGCGAGATGTCAGGTGGTGTATCAGAAGTGCATGTTGAAGAAATTAATATCTTCAACTCTCTACATGGAATCCATATCAAAACATCACCTGGGCGTGGTGGATATGTGCGAAATATTTACATCTCAAACGTTGTCTTAACTAATGTCGAGTATGCCATCAGGATCAATGGTCAATATGGTCAGCATCCAGATGATGGTTATGATCCATATGCATTGCCAGATATCAACAATATCACTATTAAAGATGTTTATGGATTAAATATAGGCACTGCTGGTATTTTGGAGGGCATCGAAGGAGACATTTTCTGTCAAATTTGCCTATCTAACATATCTCTAAATGTAGCATCGAAAGATTCTTCATGGAATTGTTCATATATTGAAGGCTATTCATACCTCGTGTCCCCAAACTCATGTCAGTTGCTACAACAAATTCCCAATGACTCTTCTGTTTGTTATTCTCCAGGTTTAGATGCTGGAGACTGCTCTATTAGCTCCTATGTGACGTTGGCATCTTTGTAGATGACTGTTTACTGCATATATCTTTGTTTATGATCTCTGTTCATAGATTAGGATGTCATTAGTCAAAAAAAAAAAAAATGATGGCATTTTTTGATTTCTTTGAATATGGTTTTATTATTAAGTTTCTTGAGAAGCTAGGGTGCTATGTTTTGATGAAAAGTTTGAAACAAGTTTGGAACATCTTAAGAGATTGCTAGAAATGACAAGACTTTTGTATCTTTTGCATTTTGAATGGTTATCTCAAGTTTAAACCGGTGAGATCAATGGTTATCTCAACGATAAAAGGTGCACACTCCTATTATTTATGGATATGATATGAATTTTTTCTCATAAGAGAATGATTACATGCGTGCAGTCAGCTTCAGCCAGCCAGATTTGGATGAAATAATAAAATTTGCTAATTGTTCGTTTCCCTCAATTTTCGCTTTAATTTTGGTTACGCTTCATAATGGGACTTCTCTTCTATAAACCGAAATGGTACAGAAGGATCTTCAATTCTTATGTTCTCAACACTGAAGTAGCACAAAAGAGATTGATTGTAGGGTCATTATTATTTGACTTATCTCACGTTAACAAACTACCTACAGCTTTTCAAAAGCATTGGCATGCAATTGTTTCTGAACAGATTGCATCTATCAGAAATAAGAAAAAAGCACTGTTTTTCTTCATAGAAATCATAAGAACGATTGAAGGTTCTTATGCATGATCGCGGGAAACAATTCTGGGAAAATTTAAAAGAAATTTAATCATGCCAACCAAAAAAATCCTATATCCCACAAACATCATAGTTTAAATAAGAAATTTATAGAGCTCATTTGTTCTCTTTCCCAAATTAGCTCAATTATGCCATAACATTTAATTTACACAATTCGTCAGAAGTGAAATTCAAATCCAACCTCCACTAAAAGCTGAAAAAAACTAAAAACTGTCAACAAGGAAAATGTTTCTTTTTTTGTTCAACAAGGAAAAAGTTGCTATGGAATATTAGTCAAAATTCAAAGGCCGTATCTTGGAGAAGCGTCATCTTCCCCATTCTTCTTTAAAACAGAGCACAGCACTTGCCTTGATATGTACGTCTCAAGTTCTCTTGAGACCTCAGTCAATTTGAGATCAAACTTACTTCTATACTTCTGTGGCCTTGGTGATGGTGAACCAGAAAACCTTCTCCTTGGACTGGACAACCTCCCTCCTGTGGAGCCTGAAATCCATGGATTTGAGACAACTGGGGTTATCTCGCAGCTAGCAGACACCTTCCTGATCTCTTTGTTAACTGTTGGTCCCTTCTTACTCTCCAATGGCAATGGTTTCAATGGTGAAACCGATTTCCCTTCCTTCTGTCTCAGCAGTCTTTCTCTTGCTTTTTCTGTTGCCATTTTTGCGCTCTCTTTGCTCATCTTTATTAATTTCCAGGGATCTATTCGGATTTCAGGCTTTGCTGAATTGGTTGGACTGGACGTTTTTTCAACTAGAATAGATAATTTTTGACTGCTCTGTAAAATATATAATGTTTTTCCTTTTGTAACATAAAAAATTTCTTTCAAAAGCATTTGCATGGAACTTATAGAATGATATATTTAAGGAGTGTAATTACCTGATTTTTTCCATGATCTTTGCAAAAGAGTCTGGAAAGAAACTTTGGCTTTTCTGGCGTGTCGTCATAGTCACTATCATCTGAAGACAGATCAGAATCATCGAAAGGATCAATGGATTGGCTCTCTCCTCTCATGGCTAAGATGTAATCATATGTTCTCATCCCCTGCAATAATCAAAATTAGATTTTACCCCTCATCTCTAGGCTCAACTTATATACGCATATGATATATATATTTTTTAGTCCAATAAAAGCAGTACAATTTATGCTTTTAGTTCCATCGTATATTACAAAAGTAATGATATTATCCATATAGATGCACGATGAAGGTATAATACAATCCAAAACCAGATGAGTCTTCAAAGCAGTTCAAAATTGTGTTGGCAAAGTCCTGCATATTTGTTTAAAAGTTCTAGGCCGCAAAAAAATTAAAAAAAAGGACAGTTTCAAGGCTAATTTTTGAATTTCAATAAGCAAAATTAGCAAATAAGAAAATAAGAAAATTGTTAAATGCAAAATTTAAAAGATGATGGAAATTAATATACAGGGATTTGGAAATCTCTGTACGGTTATAAGAAATTTCAGTGAATTTATAGTTGATTGTCTCTAACTTATTAAACATACAGTATGATCAGAGAAGAACCATTTTCCTTCAAGTAAGAATACTTTTACTAATTACTAACCTATAATCGACAGAGGGACAATCATTAAATAGATTATAATGGTTACATGATCAACACCATTTATATGATCTGACTGTACCATATGTTTTTGGTTAATGTGTACGATCCTACCAATAAACTAAAAATCTCAAAATGACTTTGTTTGAATGATAATAAATAGCTTATAGATTTAAGCTTGTGTTTGATTAAGTCAACCTTTAAATTTTAAGCTTTCATTTCTAACTGGAATTAAAATTAAAAAAAATCAATTCTTTTATGGTCTTTTTGAACATGCTTTAAAAGACAGACTAAGAACGATAAGAAGAACGAACAACTAAAACCTTTAAGAACTACAAGAATGGAGTGAAAGACGAAGCCTAACATTCTCTGGATGGTAGTGATGAAGATCATTCATGAGAGGGCTCCTGTTAAGGATGATGCATATGAAAGTATTGTTAAATTCTCCTGATGTTCTTAATGTTGGTCCTACAATTCATTTCAATGTCGGTGCTTGGATCCAAAATTCTCCATCCTTCTGAATTCAAGATAAGAAAAATGCTCTAGGAGTCATTGGCTGTGTGTGGTGCTCATTGAGGAGGTTGATTATTATGGAGGTCTCGCTTATATTCCTTCTTTACTCTCTTTTTTTTCAACAAGTTCTTATTAATCTTCCTCATGAGTACCGAAAGATTCGGGACGGTAGAATGATAATTTAACATCTCAACGTTGTACGAAATCCAATATATATATAGATAAAAAGAAAGTAACAGGAGAAAGACTTTTTAGGTGGAAAACTTGGTAAGGGAAAAAATCATGGGGGTCAAATCAAATTAAAATGATCTACTATAAGTTTGAAAGTATAAAGATTGACCCTTATCCTGCAACTAAAAAATAGTTACAATGCTACACCAAATACAATATTTGTCTATACATATTTATAGAAATGTTCTTTGTATTCTGAATACAATGCTTAAGAGCAATTGTCCTTGGGTGTTATCAGTGTATTCTGAATACACCCTCAACAGAGTCTATCATTACTCAACAGGATACTTCGTTACTTCATAGATTCACCAACGGCGGTGAGTAGGGGTGTCGACGGTCGATTGGTGGTGGTCGACAGTAGTTAGCGGCTACAGAGGCTAAAAGTTCTCATCGGGTATTCTGTCCAGAAAACACTTGAATTAAGGTGTGTTTGGTGTGGCTGTTATTTTTTTAAGAAGCGGTTGGAGTAGCAGCTGTTGTTGGAGTAGCAGTCTGTCTAATTGAATAATCTGCGGCGTTGCTGCTTTTTCTAATTGAAAAACATGCTCTTATAGATGTTAATTAGTTGAATGACTGTAGTTTTAAAAATAATTATAACAGAATACCAGAAACAATTTTAATAATAAAAAAAAACACATTAGAAGTTTAATTTCCCAGTTATATCAATTTTATGACATTACTTTACGCATAATACCACAATACTAAAAATTGTAAAAATAACAATAAATGCTATAATGACGTTAACCTTCATGTCCAGACTATCAAGTCTTCCAGAAAAATTTCTTTCCATAGAATGTCCCGACTTGGTCACTATATGGAGTGAACTCCTCCATGTCATCAGTCAAACAAACATGTATTCTTCAGATTCCTATTTCTGAGATACCAATAAAATCTCCTGTTATAGTTATCTTCTCTTTTTGATGTGCATTCAAAACACTGCATACCATAATGACAGTGCAAAACTCTTGAAATACTTGATGACCTTGAACTCATTTTTTTTGAGATTGTAATACGTTATGATTTTAATTCACAAATTAGATTACATATGGTGTGAACTCCTCCATATCATCAGTCAAACAAACATGCATTCTTCACATTCCTATTTTTGAGACACCAATAAAATCTCCTTTTATAGCTCCCTTCTCTTCTTAATGTGCATTCAAAATACTGCATATCATAATGACAGTGCAAAACTCTTGAAATACTTGATGACCTTGAACTCATTTTTTTTGAGATTGTAATACGTTTTGCTTTTAATTCACAAATTAGATTACATATGCAATATAACAAAAAAAAATATTAGGGTTCGTAATAAAAAAAAAACAAGAAAAAATATACTACTTTGAAGTCATAACTTTAAAAACTAAAATCTTAAAACATGGAATAGAAAATAGACATCAATCATAAGAAACTACTAATTATTAGTTACATATACTCGATAAATTCACTAAAAGATATGTAATATCTTAAGAGTCAGGAATCTCTTCTCTCAATTATATCACATCTCTTGAACACCCTCTCCATTGGATGTGTTGAAAGTCATTCACACTAAATTATTTCTCAAGCAAACAATTGTCATTTAGCACAATTGTCATTATAGAATGTCTCCTTTTATTTCTCAAGATTCATGCTAAATGAAAATTGTTTAATGATGTATCAATTATCCCCTATTTTTAGGTGAGGTTGATTTTGTTGTCTGTGGCGTCAAGTAGTGCAAAAGCTGCACAAAAAATTCTGCATGGGTCAGATCATTTGGGACAGGGCGAAGCAATATGGGCTAATGAGTGAGGACTAAATAGAATCGTGTGGATCCATGGAAGACGACCGTCTACGTGCGCCATCCACCCATAGGCTGTCCAGAAGCAAATTTATGATTTTTATTGAATTTTTTCAAAAAATTCAATTTTGGTGCAAAAAAAAAAATTTCTTGCATATAAATTGGGTCAGAAGGGAGAGGAGAAGACACACTTTCCTTTCTTAGGGTGAATTGTCACTTGGAGCCCCTTGGCCTGTTATGTGTCTTTCTGCACTAGTGTTATGCAACCCTGGAGTCACTTTGTCAGGTATTGTGCCTCTTTTTGCATCTGTGTCGCGCAACCTTTGGGTTATCGTTAACCTTCTAGGCTGTAGTTGCACTGCCTTTTGGGATGGTTATTGCCCAAACTTTTATGTCATCATTGCCCAACTTCTAGGCTGCTATCACCCAACTTTTTGGTTGTCGTTGCCCAACTTCTAGGCTGTTGTTACCTCACATATAAGGTGTTTTTACCCAACATCTAGGTTGTTGTTGCCCAATATCTAGGCTACTATTGCCCAACATCTAGGTTATTGCCGCCCCAACTCTTGAGACACTTTCCTTTCTTAGGGTGAATTGTCACTTGGAGCCCCTTGGCCTGTTATGTGTCTTTCTGCACTAGTGTTATGCAACCCTGGAGTCACTTTGTCAGGTATTGTGCCTCTTTTTGCATCTGTGTCGCGCAACCTTTGGGTTATCGTTGACCTTCTAGGTTGTAGTTGCACTGCCTTTTGGGATGGTTATTGCCCAAACTTTTATGTCATTATTGCCCAACTTCTAGGCTGCTATCACCCAACTTTTTGGTTGTCGTTGCCCAACTTCTAGGCTGTTGTTACCTCACATATAAGGTGTTTTTAACCAACATCTAGGTTGTTGTTGCCCAATATCTAGGCTACTATTGCCCAACATCTAGGTTATTGTCGCCCCAACTCTTGGGCTGCCTTGGTCCAACTCCAAGGTTGCCATTGCCCAACTCCCGTGTTGTCATCGCCATACTCCTAAGGTTGTCGTCAGAACAACTCCCAGGTTGTCATTGCCCCATCTAGGTTGTTGTTGCCCAATATCTAGGCTACTATTGCCCAACATCTAGGTTATTGTCGCCCCAACTCTTGGGCTGCCTTCGTCCAACTCCAAGGTTTCCATTGCCCAACTCCCGTGTTGTCGTCGCCATACTCCTAGGTTATCGTCAGAACAACTCCCAAGTTGTCATTGCCCCACCTCCTAAGTAAATATTGCTTTTTTTTGGGCTGGTGTTGCCCCACTTCTTGTTAGGCGTTGCCCCATCTCCTGGGCAGGTGGTGTCCCATTTCTTGAGCTAGTGTTGCCAAACCTCTAGGCTACTATTGCCTAGCATTTGGGTTGTCATTGGCTCCATACATTGAGGTGGTTTATGTCAATTTCTTTTGGAATGTTGTTGCTTGAGGTAAGAATGTTGATTCCTTACAACTTGCACCCTAAAGAAGACAAAAAATATTAAACGTCTTGGCAGAAATCAAATATATTACATTTAACTTATTGCCTCATAGTAAGAGCATAGTAACATCGAACTCTTTTAAGATTTATATTTTCTAAGGCTTATAGCCCCTTTAAATTTTTTACGGGGTACCTGTAACTCTTGATGCTTATAACCTTTCAAGATTTTAAACATACATGTACCTTCTAAAGCTTATAGCCTTCTGAGATTTTTTGATGTGCTTGTATCTTCTGAGACTTATAGTCTTCTGAGATTCTTTTATGTACATATACCTTTTGAGATTTTTAATGTATATGTACCTTTTGAGGCTTATAATATTCTAAATTTTTATGAGTGGAGTGTCAATCTCTTGTTCTCAATAAGTCTTTTTGAGGTTTTTTGAAGTATCTTCTGAGACTTATAGTCAACTGAGATTTTTTTAATGGAGATCTTGTCCATCACTTGCACTCATGGAGTCTTTCTAGTGAGGATTTTGTCCACTAGTAGCTTTCCATCAAGGTTACTTTATGGGCGTGTCTTCCAGGGGCATGAGTGGAGACTTATTTGTCATTTGTCCTCAAGGGCTCTTTTCAATGAAGCATGTATTCATTACTAGTTTTTCATTGAGACTATCTCATGGGCGTGTCTTCTAGGGGTACAAATAGAGACTGTGTCCATCACTTGTCCTTAATTGGTCTTTCTAGTGAGGAGTACAATTACTACTAGTTTCCCATCAAAACTACTTCAAGGGCGTTCTTCTAGGTGTATAAGCGAATACTGTATCTACCACTTGCCCTCAATAATGGGTTTTTCTAATGAGGAATAAATTTGTTATTTGCCTCCCTTCATGTCTACCTCCTGGGCATGTCTTTCAGGAGTATAAACCAGACTGTGTCTACCATTCCTTCTCAAAAGGTCTTTCAATAGACAATATCATCTATAAAAAATCACCAATAATATAAAAAATTCATTGATAAAAAGTTAACTAAACAATAATTTTTTACCTCTATCAATAAAAATAACAGAGGAATTCTTTAAGGAATAAAACTAGAAACTTTTATATTATGATAAAAGTAATAAATTTTTGGCAGATATAAGATAGGTTTAAGTTATACTCTTCAATCTATAATTCTAATAATTTTCTTCTGCTTTTCCTTACCTAATTCTTGAAAGTAATAGCCTATGTGATCTTGACGTGTAACTTGTTCATTTTTTTTAAGTGAATGCATTTTTATGTAACTAATAATTTGAATAGTGAAAATGATAATACTGAGATTGATCACCACCATTTAGTTTTTTAGTGGCTTTGGCCACTTGAGATTTTAGAATTTTGAATATCCATTAAAGGATGTGTTCAATTGAGTATGATTGGATGTCTCGGATTGATAATATTGACTTTGCTTGCTTTCTTCCATGGGAGCTTTTTGTAATTTCTTCAAGAGTGTGCTTGCATTTCTTAGAAGATTGTTTAAATTGTCATTAATGTGTGTGAATAGCTTCATCAATAGTGATTTGACCTTCAACGAAATGGATGAGGTTAGTGTAGGAGCGAATTGTCTCACACATTAATGATGAGTGCAAAGGCCTAGGACACACAACCCTCCAAAAAAATCTCTTAATATCTCTGGATTCACTCTTGAAATTTTAAGAGCCTCAACAAAGAATCTCTGAAAATATTCTTTAAGAGACTCTCCTTCATTTTGACAAATTCTAAAGAGATAAGAAAATTATTTTGCTTTTCCTTACCTTATTCTTGAAAGTAATAGCCCATGTGATCTTGACGTGTAACTTGTTCAATTTCTTTTTTTAAGTGAATGCATTTTTATGTAACTGATAATTTGAAGATTGAAAATGATAATACTGAGATTGATCACTACCATTTAGTTTTTTAGTTGTTTTGGCCACTTAAGATTTTAGAATTTTGAATATCCATTAAAGGATGTGTTCAATTGAGTATGGTTGGATGTTTCAGATTGATAACATTGACTTTGCTTGCTTTCTTCCATGGGAGCTTTGTGTAATTTCTTCAAGAGTGTGTTTGCATTTCTTAGAAGATTGTTTAAATTGTATTTATGTGTGTGAATAGCTTCATCAACAGTGATTTGACCTTCAACGAGATGGATGTGGTTAGTGTAGGAGCGAATTGTCTCCCACATTAATGATGAGTGCAAAGGCCTAGGACACACAACCCTCCAAAAAAATCTCTTAATATCTCTGGATTCACTCTTGAAATTTTACGAGCCTCAACAAAGAATCTCTGAAAATATTCTTTAAGAGACTCTCCTTCATTTTGACAAATTCTAAAGAGATAAGAAAATTATTTAATAATTTTTTTGATTTGCTATAAATTGCTCCACAAAGAGTTCGTCAAGTTCATTAAAACTACGATTAATTCCTCGTGGGAGTGAATAGAACCAAGTACATGCTTGACCTTTAAAAGTGGTGGGTAAAACTAGACGAAGGAGTGCATTAACAGCTCGTCGTATAGGCATGACTGTTCTATAATGATCAATGTGCTCATGGGAGTCAAATGTCTCATTATAAGAGTTAATGCTTGAAAGCTTGAATCATATTAAAATGGGATATTAGAGAATTATATCAACCAAATGCGAAGACTCTTGAGAATTATGAGTAAAAAAATGATTTCTCTTAAAAAGATTTCTCCTTGAACCATATGTCGTAGCTCAACCCTATCTACTCAAAAGATCTATGGTATAGAGTATCATTGGCGAAAGTGAATCATAAAACCCTTTTCTTGATTTGTATTGCGATAGATTTACTAACAAACAATTTGCTCTTTTTGAATAGCCTGTAAAAAACTATCTACAGTCAACTTGTTCTTCGAACCATAAAGATATCTTGCTGACATCATGAGACTAGATTCTTCTTGATTTGTCCAAGGCTAATTTGGTTGGGCTTACATAATAGTCTTAAGGAAGACTGAGGAACAACTAGGCTTGTATCATGCTGACTTGCATATGACCCCTCTTCCAACAGGGATTATAGATCTGCCATCTCTAGTACTCGATAAATCATGACATTAATCATCATGGGTTCAAAATTCATATTCATCATTCCCTTAGCCAAATATGCTAAATTGTATGACTTACTGTTTTGCGCTCAGGAGACTCAAGTCAAGGTGACTTGTGGGATTTGTTTTACGAGAAGTGTTGACTTGTGATAGTAAGTTAACTCAAGCCTATTGATATTGTAGATGCCTCTCACTTGGTTTATGATGAGCTGAGAATCAACATAAACATTAGATTTTCAATCTCAATGCGATGGCTATCTCGAGACTTGCTATTAACTAGCCTCATATTCGACTTCATTACTGATATGTGGTTCAGTAAGACCATACAAATATCTCATAATGCCTACCATCAGGGATGACAAAGACGAAACCAATTCCAGCTCGTGCCTTTGGGAGGATTGGAGATTGGGCAGACTTGATTGATGAGGCTCCATTGAAATAGAATTCTCAAATTTATAGCTTTTCATTCTCCCGAATAAGCAGAATTTGCTCATCGGATAGGTCATCATTAAGCGGTGATTCTGCGGGAACATGTGTAGCCAAGAAGTATGCTATGAGTTATCCTTTCAATGCTTATTGTGGAACAAAAAGTAATATCAAATTGTAGAAAGACTTCCCAACGAGTCAAACAACCTGTCAACATTGGTCTTATCATCAAGAACTTCAGCGGATTGATTCTTTAGCTGAGTGTGATTTTGTGAGACAACTTGTAATGGCAAAACTTTTGGGCAACAACGTTCAATGCCGATAATGCTTCCTGACAGCGAAGTAAGTAGCGCACCTATGTTCGTGTGACTCTTTGACTGATATAATAAAGGGAATTCTTCTTGCCTTCTTCATTGTGCTACATCGAAATAGAATTCTCAAATTTATAGCTTTTTGTTCTCCCGAATAAGCAGAATTTGCTCATCGGATAGGTCATCATTAAGCGGTGATTCTGCGGGAACAACATGTGTAGCCAAGAAGTCTGCTATGAGTTATCCCTTCAATGCTTATTGTGGAACAAAAAGTAATATCAACGAGTCAAACAACCTGTCAACATTGGCCTTATCATCAAGAACTTCAACGGATTGATTCTTTAGCTGAGTGTGATTTTGTGAGACAACTTGTAATGGCAAAGCTTTTGGGCAACAACGTTCAACGCCGATAATGCTTCCTGACAGTGAAGTAAGTAGCGCACCTATGTTCGTGCGACTCTTCGACTGGTATAATAAAGGGAATTCTTCTTGCCTTCTTCATTGTGCTACACAAGCAAATGCTTTAAGGTACTTTTCTAGTGTTGTTGTGAACAAGATAAGTGGCTTCCTTGGAATTGGTACTGCAAGCATTCATGGGCTTAAGAGATATTTCTTCTTGCCTTCTTCATTGTGCTACACAAGCAAATGCTTTAAGGTACTCTTCTAGTGCTGTTGTGAACAAGATAAGTGGCTTCCTTGGAATTGGTACTGCAAGCATTCGTGGGCTTAAGAGATATTTCTTAATACTGTCAGACACTTATTAGCACTTTACATCCCACTTGAAAGGAGCATTCTTTTTCATCAATTTGGAGAAAGGTTGGCACCTGCTTGATAGATTTTATATGAATCATCGAATAAATGTGAGCTTTTCTTGTAAGGAGCAAAACTGACGCAAACTCTTCGATGGAGACATCTCCACGATCTCCTTGCTTTTGCCTGGATCGACTTGATTCCACTGTGGCGCACGATGTACCCCATGAATTTTCCAAAGAAGACTGTAAAGACACACTTAAAGGGATTCATCTTGAGATCAAATTTTCTGATTCTTTCAAATAAAATTCTCAAATCTTCAAGATGATCTTTGCTTTTGATAACCAGATTATTCACGTAGCATTCAAGCTTTTGGTGTATTAGCTCATCAAATATATGTATCATAGCCCTTTGATATGTAGCACCGACATTCTTAAGTCAAATGACATGACAATGTAGCAGTAAATGCCAATGGGCGTCCTGAATGATGTGTGTTTTTCATCTTCTAGAGTCAGTTTGATTTGATTGTAGCTTGATGACTCATCCACAAATGAGAATATGTCATAATTGGAAGTATTGTCTACGAGCAATTCTGACACTAGAAATAGAGAGTCATCATTTGGACACACCATGTTAAGGTCCCCGAAGTCAATGCAAATGCAGATCTTCTCATTCTTTTTCTTCATAGGAATAATAATGGCTATCCAATTAGCATATTCTAGCAATCACATGCTCTTCAATCTTTAGTCTCATTTGTTTTGGAGCTTGTATAATTGATATTGCATCCGATTTGATTGCCAACCTGTGAACTACCACATTAGGGAACTACCGTATTTTAGCAATCACATGCTCTTCAATCTTTAGTCTCATTTGTTTTGGAGTTTTTATAATTGATATTGCATCCGATTTGATTGCCAACCTGTGAACTACCACATTAGGGAACTACCGTATTTTAGCAATCACATGCTCTTCAATCTTTAGTCTCATTTGTTTTGGAGTTTTTATAATTGATATTGCATCTGGTTTGATTGCCAACCTGTGAACTACCACATTAGGTAACTACCATATTTTAGCGATCACATGTTCTTCAATCTTTAGTTTCATTTGTTTTGGAGCTTGTATAATTGATATTGCATCTGGTTTGATTGCCAACCTGTGAACTACCACATTAGGGATTAGCCTGACATCTCAGCATAAGTCCAAGTAAAACAATCCTTGAATTTACAGAGTAGTCCTTTTATTTCTTCATTCTTCTCTTCATGAATGAGAGCACTAATAAAGATTGGGCGAGGGTTATTCTCAGCTCCCAAGTTAACTTCTTTTAGCTCATCCATCATAATTGTCCTCCCACCGTCTTCCAGTTCTTCGGGAGTGGGCTTGACTTCTACATCTTCATCTTCAGGGTGACTTACTTCATACACGATCTTTTCTTCATCTTCAGTTTCAACCTTCTATGGTGTGATTATCATTTCTTCTTAATAAATTGGGACTATTCCGACCCCATATTTTCTCAAAGTATTGAGCTCATCACTTAGTGACTTCATTGTTAATTCCAAGCTTCATCATCATCCTTCACATCATTGGAGAATAACAAGTAGGCATCCTTTTTGATTTCATATCCTCAGATTTGAGGCATTGAATGAATTGTACATAATCGTGCTCCTCATATTCTTCAGATTTGAAAAATTAAGTTTCCGACTCAACTTTTCTAGGCAAAGGAGACACATAGAATATCTTCAATTTTTTGATATAATAACGTACATTATTATTTAAATTCATTTTAAATTTTTCTTAGAGTCCTTTGACCACAAGAAACCTACTAAAACAAGTTCCATATTTTTTTTACTTATATTTTAATTTATATAGTTATTTTAAGCAAAAATAGACAATTAGGCTTGAAAATTAGGGTTTCATGATTAGATATATTCATTGACTTTGGAAAAATCAGAGAACATTCCTACTAGCAAGAGGAACAAACTCCTAAAATTTCAAACCATGGTGATTATTATTTATTTAATTAAAATTAAAATAAGCCAGAGAGTATTTCATTAATTAAAAATAAAATACAAATCAAACAATTTTTATTTTTAGTTCATAATTTTCTCCTCTGTTCACTGAGCAAAAATATATTTTTATTTTGTTTTTACGATTTTTTACAAGTTATGAATTTTGTAAAGTTTTTGAATTAATTTAAATAAAAAATACCTTATTTATCTACTTATCCACACGGTGCCATGCAATAAGACGACGACTCCAAAGCTCTGTGGCGCGCTCCTATTTGACGTCGCCTTCCGCATCAGCGCTGACTCGGCCCGCACTTTATGAAACATCTTCTCGTTCGACTCCTCCGCCGTTGGATCAATACACGCGTGAATGGACATCATCCGTTCATCGTCCCCAAGTATTCTAAACCGAGAACCGTTCATAATTGAACCCTAAGATCTTGCTCGATACTCAACCAAATCATATGAGATTTATTCATACAGCTTCATCTACTCAAGACGAACATATATATACAATTACATACGCATAAAATACAAGTTTTCTTCACAATTAATGAAATCGAGACTAAAATTAATGATTTTGGATTATATCTTTGCTGAAGGAGTCAGGCCTCGATTGGGTGTTTGTGGAAGCTTCCTTATAGTCTAACGAACCTCCTTGAATAGTCTGTTTAAGCTGGTATAGGGTTTAAGTATGATTTCGATCAAAGGGTGGTGCGGCCTTGGTCTAGAGGTGGGTTGGAGTGCTCAACAGAGAGGGGCTTGCAGTGCTCTTAGTTATTCCCCCCTTTCTCGCTGTCCCGTAGCTTAGTGAGCTAAGCACCTCCCTTGCCATAGGAAAGTAGTCATACCCGCAGGTATCCTTCACTTAGTTAGCACGTCAGCGGTTAGCTCTATAGCTCTATTAGCTTAGCTCTAGAAGGTTGCTTCAGAACCGCGGAGTGGGGTTTGACTACTCAGAAGAGTGAGACTTGGCTTATACTGGAAGACATGTTTGATGGAGATCAGTGTATGGGAGTTCCGATAGAGGGCAGGAGTTGAAAGATTCAAAGATGTGTATATATCCGTACAAAGCCAGGGATGCGTCTGCCCTTGCAAGTGCAGGTGGGTATGAAAGGACCCGAGGTTCAAGAGAGTTTTCGACGCTGCGGGATTGCCACAAGGCTTTTTGTTGTTCAAGAGAGGTTTTGATGGGGAAATTCTTCATTTGATCTGATGAAGCTTAAGAATGGTTGTTTAATTTGAAGTTTTGTGAAGGTTTATGCAATAAAAAAAAATGTCCTGAATTTTGAGCTCAAAATCTATAGGACGGTGGCTATGGAGGGTTGGGAACAATGGAATTGGACTTGGGAAGGCTTGAAGAGGCTCTGGAAGGATTTTGGCATAATCTCCCCAAGGAATTAGATGATCTCTTTCAATGGCCGAAAGAGGGGGATTTTATAGCCATGGACAAGGGTGAGCACTGGGCTCTGATTGGTTGGTTTCTGGAAGTTGAGGTGTAGGGGTGTAAATGAGCCGAACACGATCGAGCCCAGACTCAGCTTGTGTTCTGCTCGTTTATATTTCAAGCAAGCTCAAAAAGTAAACTCAAAAAGTATGTTCGTGTTCGGATCGTTTGCTTAGTTAGCTGAACACGAGCAGATCAAGAAAAAAGAGTCATTTTGACAACCCTAATCACGTAGCCATCAGATGTTAATGATTGAAGCAAAGATTTAAAACATCATTTGAATCTAATTTAATAATTTTTATTTTATTTTCTTCATTAATACTTTTAATTGATTATAAATCTTTGTAGCCTTGTAGTCGACTAATTTTTTTTAAAAAAATTACTCATTATATATATATATATATATATTAATTGATTATAAAGCTTTGTAGCCTTGTAGTTTTATATATATATATATATATTTGATTAGTAGTATTTTGAGTCAAAACGAGTCGAATACAAACAAACAAATATTTATTCTTGTTGTTCATGTTCGACTCGTTAACTTAGCGAACGAGCTGAACACGAGCTTCTTAACGAGCAGAACATGAGTTGTTCGCAAATAACGAGCCCTTTTGACAGCCCTACTGAGGTGGAGGGCTGAGCGGCGCAAGCATCCAATGGGGAAGTGCCACAAGGGATGGGCTCAATTTTTGGTTCAAAAGTGGGGTGATCTCCTCGATTTTGAGCTCTCCGACGACTAGGGTAGCTGGTCAGGGCTGAGGTGGTGGCTAGCTGGGTCAGGGGAGCCAGAGAGAGGTTTAATTGTGATTAGGATGGGGGTTTAATCAAATGAGAGCAAGATTAGGTCACTTGGCCAAAAATGGGAAGAGATCCTCAGTTATAAGCTCTCTAGCGACTAGGGCGACTGGCCATGGTACCTCTAGGGTGGGCAAGGAGGATCTAGGCTGGTTCTTAGGGTCCAAATGTCAGCTATGGTGGTCCAAGATGGGCTGAATCAAATGGCTCCAACTGGATTTCAAAAGTGCGCGCAAGACTGACCAAGACCACACCACCAGGGCTAACCCTAAAGCCAAACAGTCTTATGAGGTTAGTTCCACCTACTAAGTGCTAGAGGTTAGAACCAAACATGTGGAACTTTAAGAGATCAAAGAGGCATTTAGAATTTCTAATGGCGAGGGTTCCCTTACTAGTCCTCTAGGAATAGTCGACAGGAAAATCCTATGGTCAGATATTAGGCTTCTAAGAAAGACTAGACCTCAACAAAAAGTGAGGTCAACAGTACCCCGCCACAATCGTGCCCATGACATTAACATGAACGATTTTTTGAGACTATAGTGAAGGTTGCTCCCCTTATCGGAGAATTCCTTGAAGATCATATTTTAGTGACTTTCACTTTGATGAAATTTAGAAGGGTGAGAGGGGGTTTTGACAATCCTTTACCCAAAGGGTGATGTGTATCACCGAAAAATGAAGTAAGGGCTTAGCATCTTGGACTTCAAGACCGTCCCAATGAGACTTCATTTCCCAAATTTGGTCTCAAACTATTGTGCACTGAAAGATTCAAGATAGTAGAGTAATAATTTAACTTCTCAACATTGTACGAAGATCCAACACACATAGATAAATGAAATATATAGTAGATTGAGATACTAAAATTTTTTATGTGAACAACACCATAAATAAAAAATTCACATTAATTCACTGTGTGATTATAAGTATTATAGGTTCACTCTTCTCCTAAAATAGGAAGACCGAATTACACTTGATAATTACAAATGTATAATAGTAGTCTACCTTTAATAGCCGTAATTAGGCCTCAAATGTTATAGTTAATTGTTACAAAAAGAGCTATCGTCATTGGTTGTAATAATGTTAGTTTGCATTAGATTTTATAGTTGAAAGGTGCAATAATAGATGGTCATATAAGTCATGGTAGATGCAGGAGCGTCGGTCTACCACAGAGATTGTAAGTGGAAGTTGTGATAACAATTTATCACATTGCGTCAGTTGGTCATAAACGTTATAGTTGAAAGTTACAATAATAATGAGCCACATAGGCCATTGTTGGTCACATAAGTCATAGTGGAAAGTTGTAAAAGTGTCAATTTGTAAGGTACAGTAGTAGTGAGCCACATAGTCGTAGTTGGACATATTGAGTGTATTTGGGAGTTGTAATAACATGAATTGGTCATTGTCGGCGTTTAAAAGGGGGAAGTTGCGTTTGGGGGTCGCCCGTAAGAAGCTGTCGGCCGCCGGAATCGAAATCCCGTCGCCCGCTTCGGAAGGACTTTTTTTTTAATTTACATATATATATATAATTTTAGAAAAATATGGAATCAAACTGACCTCATATTTTTCACAGTTTAAATGAAAGAGCGCTCTACCTCAAATCCTGTATCTATCCCGAGGGATAAACACAAGACTTGAGGGTGAGGCTCAATCAAATAAACTAAGAAAGATATGACATCCGTTGGTCTGCGAAACCATTTTATTTGCCGACAAGTTCCCCTATTTAATACAAAGAATTAAATAGGGTTTATTTTAAGCTGGGTTCGGAAAA
>NW_018165280.1:3882877-3891334 GCF_001263595.1 Phalaenopsis equestris
ATATATATAAATATATATATATATATGTAAATATATATTTATATATATGAATTAAAACACAATTTTACCCGCGCGCGAAGACGCGACAAAATGGATATCCTCCCTAAGCAAAATTGACGTTCCGGACGCGGTGGCGCAGTCCGTTTCGTCATCAGAGGTCGTTTCGACGAATTCATCGATTTGCGCGCCAATTTTCTCGTGTCGAAAATATGGCAATATGGGTGTCCTCCGTGGGCAAAATCGACGTTCCGGACGTGTCGGCGCAGTCCGTTTCGTCATCCGGGGTCGCTCGGACGACGTCGTCGACAGTCAGGTCAAAACGCGTCGAAATTCAAATTTCACAAAATCTCGACCCGCGATCGATCGTCACAAGTGGTTTACTCGAGTCCTCGGCAAATAACGGTGCAGGCGATGCGAATTGCAGCAATCGGACGCATCGACTCTCTGAATTGCAAAGCTGGTGTGCGCAGAAGTGCGAATTGTGCAAAAGGCCAACCTAAGGCTCGGAAAGGTCTTATAGGAATCCATTTTGGGTTTCCTCATGTCGGTTTCATCCTTCTAAGTGTTAGAAGTTGATACCAAACACGCGAAACTCCAAAAGAGGACAGAAACAGGTCGAACTAAAACGAGGCGGGCACCACTTCTAAGGTTCTAAGATAGTCGCAGGAAGACCCCTGAGGCTAGATCCTAACTCCTACGAGAAAAACTAGACCTCACGAAAATTGAGGTCAACAGTCATAAAGGTCATAGTAGAAACCCGTAATGACAACAGTTAGTCGTGTAGACAGTAGTGGATGACTACAACAATAACTGGTCATGTAGGACATAGTGGGTTACTATAAGAGCGTTATTTCACCACAGAGGTTGTAGTGAAATGTTATAATGACAAATAGTTAGCCACATAGGTCGTAGTGGGTAGCTACAATAATAACCGATCACATAAGTCATAGTAGATAGCTAAAATAATAACTGATCACATAGGTCATAGTGGATCGCTGCGACGCAGAGGCTGTAGTGGAATGTTATTACAACAGTTTGTCATGTTGGTTGTAGTGGGTAGCTAAAGTAGTAGCTGACCACATAAGCCATAGTTGGTTGATGCAAGAGCATCAGTTGATCCCATATGTCGTAGGGGAATGCTATAATGACATCAATTATCCTCGTAGGTCGTAGTGTGTAGCTACAGTAGTAACTGATCATATAAGTCATAGTGGGTCATTACAAGAGCATCAATTGATCACATAGGCTGTAGTGAAAGATTATAATGTTAGCCGCGTAAACCGTAGTGGGTAGCTACAGTAGCAACTGGCCACATAGGTCATAGTAGATCCTAAAAGAGTGTTAGTTGATTACATAGGCTATAGTTGGTGTTATACTGATTGGTGGTTGTACTATTACGCTAGAGATGTCATTTGTTGGTATATGATGTAAGAAAAGAGCTTTAGGAGTCGGAGAAAGTTACCATATTTTGAGTATGGAGGTCATGAATAATTTTTATTGAGAGTTATTGTTGAGTCTTTAATACACCATCTTGTAATTAGCTTTAAATAAATTATTTAGTTTACATGTTACAAATGGTTCTATTCATTTATGCATTTTACATCCCAGAAAAAATATACAAATTTACAACAAAGAGATAGTAAATTACTTGCAACATGTAAGCATTCAATTGAGTTACGATAATTTACTTATTTTACATGTTACAGATGGTTGTATTAAATTATTGACCGTGTCTGTAAAAAAAACTGTACCTTTCGGATTAGTACAGCGTGAAAGAAGAAAAGCTGCCACAGTGCCGCTATACTGTAGGCTGTCAGCGCTGTCAAAACCACCTAAATAAAAGGAATGTGGAAATTTCAAATCTTTAAAATTGGAAGACAAACAAAAGTTTTACAGTTTCATAGATTGTTTATATCTATCAATTTTTTGTTGAACTTACAGATATTGCAGCAAGAAGCCCTTTTGGGAACTCAGTGTGAAGTTTCTGCTTTAATTCCATTGATATTTTCTTACTTGCAAAGCAACGGATGAAAATGGCAAGTGCAGTTCCTCCTTCTGTTACAAGCTGCAATATGGGAAGATTTCCAATTTTATTTCAGAGGAATGATTAATGCTTGCCAAATATTATCTAAAGGAAATAATATTCTTACAACAAAAGTAAGACTGCACAGTAGAGATGGTTACCATAAACATGGTGAAAACCAATAGAAGTATGAATGTGGTGTAATTTCTTCTTCCAATACAGTTGTTTAACCACTAAAAAAATAAGATTAATAAATTAAAATATAACTGGTTCATAATTTGCACCATGAAGCCACTTAAAAGTCATGTATAACTAAGCTTCTCACTCTGCAATGGTGATCAAATTCATCAACACATCTATTGCAAGTCCTGCAATGCTTGCTTCGCCTTTTAACCTGCATGAGAAATAATTTACAGTCACTTTACTCCCTGAAGAACAAGTCCAGAATGAATTCTATAACATTATGTTTTTTATGATTCAAATTCATGGCACTAAGATTTCAGCTCATTCAAAGTTTGCTATAAATAGAATATCTTGTATATCACTCAACAAGAACAAATGAAAAATGAGAATTCATAATATAGCTAGGAAAACCCAATAATAATGATGAAAAATGCCAATAACTATGAAATGCTTCTATTCAATTAAATAAGCACCATATAAGTTTGTATAAGTAAATACCTCAAAATCACACAGAGAGCAAAATGTGATATCATCATCCTTTACATGAGGCGTGACGGCATCATCAACCACGAGAAGAGAAAATGGTAAAATGGTATCCATTTGAACATTATTACTCCAAGGGTCCAAATATTTTCTCCTCCTGCAACACTTGAGGATCTTGTGTTCTATCTTCCTGACAGTCCTCAAAATGATCTGTATGATAATATATTTGTAATTAAATTTTGGATTCCCACTTGATTTCGCTCCCCTTTTCCTTCTGGAGGTGGTTCGATCAGACGGATCAATGGCGGTGCATCTTATGTATAAAACAATTACAGAAAATGCCTGGAAGAGCAAGAACAGTCATTAATAATTGAATTGAAGTGAGAAAAAGATGGAAATAAGGAGATTATCTTTTACCGTGAATGAGAACAGTGTAAGCACTGTAATTTCAGCATTTCTATTTCCAACAAATGGTGCAACAAACACAGAGAAAGCAACAACTAGCAATGTGAACACTCCCATTCCCACAAACTGCAACAGTTATGTAAAATTAGAAAACATAAATGATAACAAATTGAAGAACATTAAGTTATTTTTTTATGAAAAGAGGATTCATCAGTTTACGACAAAGCTGAGCTGAAAACTAACCAATTACACGAACCCTAATTAGTTTTTTAAGTAAAACGGGGAATGGAAAGTGCATTAAAATACAATCTCAATTTGTTTTGTGAATTCATCACACATTCACCTTGAGGATGTTGTGCTTTATCAAAGAAATATGAATCAGATAACAGTATCAGAAAACAGCAAACTAAAATCAATTAAAAATTTTGCAGAAAACATGGAATCGGAAGCGGTCTGATACAAAAGAGGGAAAAAAAAAATGCCTCAGATAAAACCCTAATGGGCTTCATTATACGGGAATTAGTTATCAGTGAACCTGGAGAGGGTGAAGAGGGAGCTGCCAGCCATGGCGCCTCATGATTCCACCTTTCAGCTCTTGGTTTACAGGGAAAGTATCAAGAGAAGCTCAGTTCCAAGTTCCGCTCTCCATTTTCCTCCCGTTTTTCATCTTCATCTCCTCTTTTTCAGCTTCACTTAAACGCTGTTCACGTCACTCTCTTCATTTCTCGCAGGTCCAACGGTCGGATCTGCGGGTTTTGAAATTCGAATTTTGGCAAGTTGCGAGTACGTTCACCTCTATTGTTCAAACCCACACCTTAATGATGGTGCGAGATGATAAAAAAAAAATGTGGTTAAAATTTATGAGTGTGGATTGGAGTGTAACTTTGTGAGTCTAAGCTCACTCGTGTGCTGGCTCGAGCTCGACTAGAGAAGTGGCTCGTGAACCGAGCTTCATGAACTAATAAGCCAAGCTCAAGCCAGCTTTAACTCCACTTGGTAGCACATGAGTTGACTCATTTAAAAAATAATTAATAAAAAATATTTTTTAATTATTAAAAATGTTTAAAATTTGATATTTTACAATAATATCAAGTAATTTTTTAATAATTATATCATAAATACTCATTTTATTTGTCATTTAATTATAATATTAGTATAAATTGATTTTTTTCTCTCTTTCATGTTTAACAAACCTGCTTGAACTCGTACAATTAAGCTTGAGATCGTGCTCGAACTTGATTAATTTAATCACGCTCAACCCAACAGTGGGTTGAGTTCGACTTGACTTGTTTATACCCCTAAGTGTGGTCATACAAATTATATCTTTAATCAATAGGTTACTATGCTTTCACTTACCATGGTACAACAACCCCTACATAACCTACACCGAAGTATGAGTAAGACAAGATGGGAATCCCTAGCCTATCAGGCCTCTCCCTCTCAGGGAACAAATGATAGTCTTAATCTTCCTTGTGAGGAAGCAATTGGAATCATTGAAAAGGCTATCCATGGGTTTAATAACATCCGAGCTGCAAATAGAAGTCATGGGCCTTAGATAAATTGGGTCTTGTGAACAAGTAACCTATCAAGGCTAAATTCTTTCAAGAGCTTCCCTTAGAGAAGTAGAAACTAAAGCAGGGGATACTAACCGTCGGGGCACACAAAGAGAGAAATTCTTTGAACGGTCAGAACCTGAAGCATGTTCAGGCTCAAGGGCACTGAAATAGCCTCAAGCTGGGCTCCTCAATCAGAGCACTCTGAGGGGCTCTTGCTAGAGGACCAATTGTTCCCTATACCTCCTTTTGGCATTCCAGCTCAATCTCAGAGTAGGAGTGGCAATAAGAGTTGCCTGAGTGGAAAATGGCGGCTCAGTGGAGTTCACGCTGATGGAAGTGACCTCAGTGACTCTAGGTATCACCATAATAGTGAATTGGGCGATGCCTCGAGGGGTGGACCTAATAGACCTGAAAAATTTAGAAGACAACATGCTTGCCAGAAAACTGACTAAAAATAGAAGTACGCGAAGCTGACTTAGTCGTGAGCACCAACCTCTTTTGAGAATGAAGAATAGGCCTAATGTGCACGACCACCATGGGGATATCCGTACAGATACGACTCTTCCTCTTTGAAGGGCACAAAGTGAGTGCCTCAACTAAGGAAAGGTTCCTTAATATGAAACAGATAGGCCAACCAACACGATCATGTCTAAATTAACACTGAGAATAGTCTTGGGAAACATTAGAATGTTTCCCTCACCGGACTCAATCGACATGGCTATACCTACGCGTAGGAGGAAAAATCGATCAAACAGTTGGATCCACACATGCAATAATCCTATTAAGGGTCACAATAACACCAGAAATGTGTAAATTGTGCATTTGGATTATTGATAGAAATACTACCACAGTATCAAGTACATAGCTAGGATGATAGAAAAATAAAGGTAAATGATGCCATAACATTAATAAGTGTGACTATTGTAGTTAAGAGCTCAAAGGCTCAATCAGTACTCAGGACTCCTAAAGTGTGTGTCTGATAAGTCGAGGGCGCAGAGAAGGGATAAGATTGGCATAAGATAGCTAACACTACTGGTTTTACCAAAGAGTGAAACAAATAGGAATCAAATCTAGTCAAAATTGCAAATCAAATCGGTTGAACAATTAAACAAAAAGCAAATGACTAAAGTAAAGAGCAACTATAACACCTAATATGGTAAGGTAGTCTCATTCCTTAGTGGAGTCACCATATTATATCCGTACCCTTTTTTGTTATGACTAGTAGTATGACCTTCTTAGAGTTTCCTGTTTCAAATCCCTTTTGTTAGATCACTTCCGCTTTAGAAAAGTTAAAGGGAGAAAATAAGATTGAAAAATGGACAAAAGCTAACAAGAAACAAAAAAGTATCTATGAAGATATTTATATAGAAAATTATTTGTTACATAAACCAAATAAGAGAGGTCCAAAATCAATCAAATTATACTCGAACTGAAAAAATATACAAGAAAGATCCTATACAAAGACCCTCATAACTAAACTAGAAGACAAAATCAAATTTATTTTATTTTTGGGTTTAAAATACCTCCCATGATGACATATCCTCGCCGTCAATTACATATTAAGGGAAAGCCTAAGAAAACTCAACATAAAATGTGTTGTGTTTCTTTAGATTTAGTCTTTTAAAACATAAACAACCAAGGGGACTTTCAACGTCACAGTAGGGGAAATCCTTTAGTCGTCGAGGTAAAGCTAGGCCACCACGCATAGGGTGAATCACCATAACCTAACGAGTATATACCACTGAACCGAGAGAGCATACACTACACATATAAAATGACTCAACAAAGGAAATTAATATGCTCAAAGGGGGTAAACCAACAGGTAGTTCAAAGAAAAACCTAAATAGCTAGAAAGAACGTGGTTGGCTCCATGGACCGTCTTCTTAGACTACCGTGACTCTAAATCTACTAAGCTCTAAGCGTAATTGACCCAACTCAGCTGGGGGATCACTGCATCAGCTACCCATGTGCTGAATTATTCGAAGCAATCCAACAAACAACCTCAACAATCAAAAGAAGAATAAAGATTATACCTGCCAAGGGTATGGACAGGAAACCTACAGGAAAAAAGAGGAAGTAGATAACTTAGTTAAATCTAAGACTCCCCACAAAGGATTTATATTCTTGTATGGATTGAGCAAGTTTGTAACGTCCTATCCTGCACTAAACAACCACCTAACCATATAAAATAAATATTGGGCTGATCGGAGTAGAGAGTAAGAGTTCTTTCCTAGGGTAATGCAATATGTATGCAATGAGCTAAGACGACCTCAACATGAAGGCCCTATTAACATGTTCGGGGATAAAATCCATGTAGTTAAGATAGTTTTAAAATTGGATCGAAGGTCATACAAGAAAGTAAATGTAGTAAATAAAACCACATAATTTAAAATCTTGAATATTTTTCTCCAAAATTTATCAATTATAAATATTTTAAGATTAATTTTTTTAACAAAGATTGTATCCTAATGATCCTATCCATGATTCTATCAAGACAAATCACAAGCATAAAAAATAGTTAACACCGACAATGTGTTAAAAAATAAACACTTCATATAAAATAATAAAAGAACGACAATGTCAATAAGTCTGCTATTATCCCAAACAAGAAAAAAATGTGGTAGGACTCCATATATCCATGTCCAATTCTAAAACTATACAATGAATGTACAATTTGGACTTAAGGTATGAGGTACGAGTAAATGATTCTTGGTCCTCTCCACACACTCCCTGCTCTGAGCTTTGGCACTCATCTTTGTACCTTATTTCTAGTACAAACACTTCGAAAGGACTTTAAAAATATATGGAGAAAATCTAAAAAAAGTCTCAACTTATAAAATAGAGTCCAACACAGGCTATATCATGCAATGTTAAAAAAACTGTGTCCGATGGGAGGAGAGCTAAACAATGGGTGCAGCAAAATGCATTATTCAAAATCATCAAGCTCCTCTCTATTGGCATCACTTTTTTTATGTCATATGTGTAATGTGTCCTATTGAATGCTACGAGACTAAGTTTTACTTATTTATAGTCTCTCATAATCCAATACAGTCGTTCATACCTTCTAGTACATGTCTCGAGCACAAAACCAAGATCGATACAAATTCAGTCCAACCTGAGAGAGTTAACAGTTGGGTGATAAGAATTCTGACACATGACACATCTAATGTCCATTTTAGTGTTTAAAGACTATGCTCCATCTATTCGAAGCCTCCTGTGATTGAGGGTAATCATAGAACCCCTCCCCCACATGCATTTCCAGGAAGATTAGGGTTTAGACATAGTGATCTTGGGAGCCTGTTGGTGTTGAAGTATTTATTGTAAATACCCATAAATGATTATTCTTAGTTTCATGGGACTATATTTTAGTCATATATAGTCCCCCGTAACTTATGGATAAAAAAAACCTTCTAGGACATTTTTTTGAGCAAATCAATGCCCATCAGGCCAGCCCTGCGCTCCAGTACTGCACCTTGGCACCCCAGAGTTGGACCTTAGTGCCCTAACACCCGAGGCAACCCTGTGATCCAAAACCAAGAGCCTCAAAAGTCAGTGCCAGTTTCCAGCGCCCTGACACTAGTTTCCAACGCCCCAGTGCCAGTTTCCGGCTCCTAAGCACCCGAAAAAGTCCAAAAAGAATCTGAAAACCCAAGAAGATAGAAAGTAGGCACCAGGTGCCCGAAACCTAGAAGTCAGGCCCAACGCTTAGGTGTCGTGGGAGCTGTTAGGTTAAGATTTTTTTGACTATTTTGATTAATTTAACCCACTAAAAACTAAATTTGAGCTTGGGGCAGGGGGGGGGGGGGG
>NW_018165280.1:3891384-3903581 GCF_001263595.1 Phalaenopsis equestris
GGGGGAAGGTCTTTTGAAAGTGCTTAGCCTCCTATCATAATTAAGGACCAATCACATGCCTCATAGAGAGTGGATTTTGGGCTAAGCTTGGGTCAAAGAGCTTGGACTTGAGGAAAGACCTTTCCCTTCATCCCTTTGATCCCACCAGCTTTTAAATTTAGGGAAGAGGCCTCATTTGCTAGGAGGAGAGGATGGAGAAGAGTTTTGGGGCTGGTGTGGAGAGCTCTAGGAAAGCTTCATCTCTTTCTTCGCCTTCTTCTTGATTCTTCTTCCTTTTGTTCATTTCCTTCTTATTTTCTACATTAAATTGTTGAAAAGAGTGTGAGGGAGCTGGGTGAAGGGGCTTTTTGGAAGAGGAAATTCATTATTCCTTTGAAAAAGGAAATTTTCATCCTTACTTTGGAGAAGGAAGGTCAACTTTATTGGCACGTAGAAGGAGCAAGGAACAAGCCCAAAAAACACATCATCAACCTTTAAATATGTGAAATATCTATAACTCTTACATTTTCATTCTTAGAGCCCCTAGGTCTAGATGTTAGAGATCTAAGGACTTAAAACTTTCTGTTAAAGGAAGCTGATGGGTTAAGAATCTATTTTTGTCGATTTACCTCACAAATGCAAGTGTCCCCCCATAACCTTTGCTCCAAAATCGTATAATATACAAGCTTGTACTAATCTCATCGTTTGTTTCAAGGGCTTGATTTGGATGGACATTTGAAGTGACTAGCTAAGAGAATGAAGTGGTTCCTTTGGTCTTCATTCGCTCAATCATAAAGGGTTCTCATTGAGAGAAACTCTCTATTTTATGCTAGACAAATAGAGATGGGTGTCTTGTTACCTTGCACAATGAGACGTTGGTTCACTTCTCAATTGCTGCACCTAATCCCACGCGAGCTCGATAGGAGGAGTTCGAAGTATTGTTGAATGCAGTGGGTTGCATTACTTGCATTCTCATTTATATTTTCTTGTATATTATATGTTGATCATGTGAGAAATTTGGTCCGATCGACCCCCCTGGCTTGATCATCTGATCAATTAGGTTTAATCGGCCGTCTCAATAGACCACCCTTCCTTTTTTGGTTCAATCGGTCACTTAGACTTGATTGTCCAATCACTTGGGCTTAATCGACCGTCCCAGCCCAATCATCTTCTCTTTTCACTTCGATCAACAGCTCCAACTCAATTGTTCGATCACTTGGGTTTGATCGGCCATCCTGCCTCGATCATATCTTTTCAGTTGGATCGGTCGTTCTAGCTCGATCATCTGATCACTTGGGTTTGATCAGCCATCCCGACCCAATCACTCTACCTTTTCAGTTCGATAGGCCACTCTGGCTTGATCATTCGATCACTTGGATTTAGTTGGTTGTCTCGACCCGATTATCATATCTTTTTGGTTTGATAGGCTATTTTGACTTGATCCTCCAATCTCTTTGTTCAACCGGTCGTCCCGATCTGATCACCCTAACCTTTTGGTTTGATCGTCTGCTCCAGCTCAATCTTCCAATCTCTTCGGTTCAATCGGTCGTCCCGACCAGATCACCCTATCTTTTTTGTTTGATCGGTCGCTCTGGATCGATTGCCCAATCACTTGGGTTTGATCGGCCATCCTGGCCCGATCTTTTTATCCTTTCAATTTGATTGGTTGTTCAGACCCGATCACCCAATCTTTTCAATTTGATCAACTGCTTCGACTAGATCATCAGATCACAGGCCATTCCAGCCTTTGACGTCTCATCATTATGATTGTTATCCAAAATGGGGTTGGGAACACTATCAGGCCCTAGTCTTGCTACGCATGTGTGATGACATTCCATCCCTCGTAGGGACTTAATAGAAAGGGGAGAAGAGAAGAAGAAATAACAGGGCCCTCTATTAGAAGTTGACATTACATAACCATTAGAGTTTCTTCCATATTTATAGATTCTCCAATGTCAAGGAAACAGGCACATGTCATAACTCTTTCAGGTGTCCATAAAAAATGTTTTTGGTGAGATGTTGTGACGCTTAATATTGGTGGCATGATGCTCCCCCACTTGAGGCATTGAGGATTTAAAGTAGATTTGAATTTTATTGAACGCGCACTACGACACTCAATGTTAGTGCCACGATGCCATTAATAGTGGCAGTTGATGGTAGATGCACGTCCAATCATCTGCAGGGCTATGATGCCGAGCATGGGTTCTGTAGTGCCATACCTAAAGTGGACTTTCCTTCTAGGGTCGGTCATGCATGCATAACCTCAAGAGCACTTCGAAAAGACTTAAAAAATTCATAAGGAGCTAAAATTGATGCCAACACCAGTACACACATATATAAATGAAAAGTAGTAGGAGAATACACTAGAATTTTTACATGAATAAACTCTGGAAGAGAAAACAATCACAGGGTCTAGCCCAATCAAAGTAATCCACTATGAAATTATAAGTACATTGGTCAACTCTTTTCCTGAATTAGAGAAAATGAAATAACAAAGCTGATAATCACATATGAATAATAGTGGTTTAGCTATAATAACTATGAGGGGGCAACAGCAAATGTGGCTCTTGGCTATAATAACAACAGTTGACCACAAAAGCCGTAATTGGTTGCTACAAAGTCAACAGTTGGACATAAATGCTATAGTAAGTGACTGCAATAACTATAATTGATCACAAAGACAGTAGTTGAAAGTTGTAACAGTAGTAATTATCTATAAAAGTGTAGTTGGTTGTTACAAAGGTAGTAGTTAGGCCTGAAGACTATATTCGGTGGTTAACCACAAATGTCGTAGTTGGATGCTATAACAATAGTAGTTGGCCATAAATGTTGTAGTTGATTGTCATAAAGGCATTAGTTAGTCATGAAGGGTGTTGTTGATGGCTGCAGTAGTGACAGTTGGCCATATGGGGCATCGTTGAAAGCTGAAATAGTAGTAGTTGGCCACAAATATCGTAGTTGATTGTTATAAAGGTAGCAATTGACCACAAATTTGTTGTCGGTGGCTGAATCCCTTCTCTCAGGGTAGGGAGAACAAGGTTATAATTTTATACTAGAAAAAACACTGTCTTTCTACTACAAAAAAAAAGTTTAGAAACAACAATTGTTGTCTGATTACAATGGTCGTAAGAAGTTGTCGTTGACAATTGGTGATCGGCGGCGACAGACGGCGACAACTGAGTAATGGAAACAATGTTCGATTGGCAGTGGTCAACGGTAATTAGTAGCTACGAATTTCAGTGGTTATCATCGAGTTCTCGCTTTCGAATTCCTCCTATTCTTCACTTTCCTCTTAAGTGAAGTGAATGAGTCTATTTATAATTTTTTAAGGAAAGGATTTTAGTCTTTTGGTGTAGAACTTTTCTAAGCACCTGGTTCTTGTTGATCTTCCTTGATAATTGAGAATTTTTTTTAATAATTCAAGTGTCTTAATTACGTCAGAATTCAACTATCTTAGGCTCGTCGGATTTTTCTTGTCAAGTTGCTAGTTAGATATGACTATAAATATATAAAATTTGAATTTCATTTAACTTTTCAATTGACCATGCAAATCCTTCATTTGTGCTTCAATGTCTTGATGGGGACTCGTTGAAGCCTAATTGAACCAATTTTAATATCATTAAGTTTGTCTTGTCAATACAATCAGTGTAATCATAAACTCGCTGAGATCGAAGTCTAAATACTCTTAAATTTGAGTTTGAAAGAATCCTTATCAAAAATACAAAAAGATTCATGCTGGCAAAAAAAAATTGTTGATGAAACATCAATGATAGTGATATTTTTTAATGTGATATTAAAAATTTGAACAATATGAATATTTAGATAAATACATAATAATTGTGTGGTATTTACATAAATTCTCGAGATTTTTTATGAAACTGTTTGAAAAATTTGTCAAATTAAAATAAATTGAAAATATCAATAAATTTTACCGAAGCTGACCTAAAATTATTAAAATTAGTATTGTTTCGTGTGCTACTATGTATCGAATTGACGCTACAATTAAATTAGCGGCGCAGAACCTTTTCGGTAGCCGTCTGCGTTTACTTCTTCAACGGTCCAGATCGACCCAACGTAGAAAACCAAATCCGACGATCAAAAGCAATCTAATCTGTGCGACAACCTATCCGCACAAAAACCTCCCTGCGACCAAGCCCCAGTCCTCACTAGCCAAAACCAAAACAATCTCAACCAAATCCCTCACCCTAACCCTAATAAGAAACCAAATCCCAAAGAACCCAAACCCCAACCCCGCACCACAACCATGCCTTCCGCCGGAGAGGACGATACCGCCGCAGGCGACGACGAAGTCACCGATAGCGAGGAAATGATCGGCATCAGCGACCACATCCATCGGCAAATCGCCAATACAAGCGGAGGAGAGGAATCCCGGCGGATGTTTCAGAAGCTGTGGACTCACGCAGACGAGATGAAGGTTTTGCAGGGGTTCTTGGAGTTTACGTCGAAGAGGGGAACGACGCACGCTAACTACCAGCACGACACGGGGCCCTTCTTCAACGAGATTCGGCCTCGGCTACAGTTCGATTTCAATAAGAACCAGATCGCGGAGAAGCTACGCCGTCTCAAAAAGAAGTACCGCAACGCTGCCGCCAAGATCGGATCGGGCCGGGGGTTCGTTTTCAAGAGCCCTCACGATCGAGCTACCTACGAGATTTCACGTAAGATCTGGAGCACTAAGATCTGGAGCACCACCACGTTTTACCGCAAACCGAAGAACCGGTCAAACCAGGAAGATCGGAGCGGCGGCGTTGGTGGATCGGAGGTAACAAATTTTCCGGCGGCTTTGGACTGTTTCGCGTCAGCTTCTCCGCCTTCGTTGGCTGAGGAGATAGGACCTGTGCCGCCGCCTAGTAAAACTGAGGATGTAGCGGCGGCGGCGGCGGGGCAAAGTGTGGAGGAGGAGGCAGTGAGGATCTGCCTTGCGCCAGTGTTCAAGGAGCTGGTGCAGTTCGCCGTGGCTGGAGCTACTACGGCACCTCCGATTGCGTTGGCGGTGGAGGGGGATGAGAGGTGGCGGCAACAGCGGATTATGGAGCTTGAGCTTTATTTGAAGAGGATGGAGCTTGTGGAGGAATGGGTGAGGTCTAGTTTGGAGAAGCTTAGGTCGTTGGGAAGCTGAACCATTCGGAAGCTCGTCGTCCTCTTCGACGGTTGTAGGACGAAATGGTTTGGAGGGTGGATTTTTCTTCAAGTTAAAAAAAGGTGAGGTCTTTTGTAGTCTCGTCTTAATTTACTCGATCTTTTTGTCTTTTAAATGCGCGAAGATGCGAAATATTTCTTTAAACTGGGAATTTGTGGAAGAAACGGGAGGGATATGTAAATAGGTAAATATTTTATAAAATAAAAAAAACGTTTCCTCCTGTTATGATGCCTGTAAAGTTCTTATTTTTTGTTCAACATTTTGTCCCTTTGATTCACGACATCAGTTATGAAGCAAAAGTTTTAAAAGCGATATCTTTAATGATTTTTTATAATAATAATAAGAAAAAAAAAAAGAAATTAGGCCACATCAAATAATGTATAAAAACATTGACAACTGCATACATTACCTTCTAAAGTTAGATCCACACGATACGAAAGACATGTAGTATCAAGTACCTCAAATTCATGCTTGTTAATACAAGTTGGCACCAGAAGTCTACGGGCCTCGCGTCTAAATCTTTGTAACATTTGTTGAGGATTTGGAACAAATGAGGATTCATTCATAGAAGTAAGCTCAACAATAACATTTGTTTCATCAATAGTGCCACTATATTATAATATATTGAAAAAATTAATGCTTGGATTGGAAGCCATCTAGCCCATTTAAGTGCCATGTTGAAGCATTCTAATGCATTAGTAATTCTTGTTCCATGCCTGAATCTGTCATAATGCAATAAAGTCTATTTGGATACATATCTATCAGTAAGTCATGCAGGTACATCTGGCTTAACATTTTGTATATCTATCATGTATTGATTGAATACATGAAACTCATCAGTATTCTCCATTGGGTACATCTTCTGACAATGGAATCACAATCCAAGATGCCCATAATTCTTATGTTTTTTTTTTTTTTTTGTTAAATTTACTTGTAAATGTTGTAGATAGTAACGATGAGTTGTTTGGGGAAAAAATTCCCTGCAACCCAAAGCAAACCAGAATAATTTTCTAAAATTATGCATAAATCTGCTCTACCGCATACTATTAGAATTATGTTGCGCAAATATTGTAGGAACCAAATTTATGATTCATTACTCAGATTCTACAACAGCAAAAACTAAAAGAAAAATACCATTGTTGACATCTATTTCAACTATAGCCAACAATGTGCATCTATATTTTCCTATGATAAAATTTTCATCCAAGTTTAGAACATGTTTGGAATGTGACCAACCAGATATTGACGATCCGAATGCCCAAAAAATACGTTTAAACCTATTAGATTGGCAAACTTAAATTTTATACATAGTGCCCTTCATAGCATAATAGATGGCCTCCATTAACCTGCATAACGATCTATAAGGCTCTTCCCAACTTCCAAATATGAATTTGGTGGTTTTTCTCCTGAAGAATTATTCCATCAGTACTACGCACCTTAAGGAAGGTGCGTAGCCAATAAAACTGCGCCAGCTGTAAACTACGGTCCCACCTTTTTTTAGGGGTATTCGCGACCCGGGCCTGGCCCAAAACCCGAATTCTGAAAAAAATCCCGCCATAATAAAATGATTTCGCGCCAGTTGCTGTTCTATTCGAAGGGGGTGAAGAAATATTTTCGCTGGTTTTTTTGACACCTTCGTTCATAGCTCTGGTCACAGCTCCGTTCACAGCTCCGGTCACAGCTCCGCCATAGCTAGGTCTTGTTGAAATTCTCCATGGACGTTCAGATGCCGGAAGTTGATTTCTCCATGAACGTTGAGATGCCGGAAGTCTCCATGAACGTTGAGATGCCATCATTCAGCTTGAACTTTTGAAGGTCAAGATGAAGTGAGTCTTGGTGTTACTGTTGTGTTATTATGGTGTTATTCTGCTATTATTCTTGTTTCTTGCGTTTTATTTAGTACCGTTTAGGTGGTTTAGGTTTTAATTTTATCTCCATGTAAACGTAGGTGTTCGATTTAGTATCTTTTGGATGTTGTTCTACAGTGTGGTTTGTTATCATTATGGTTTTTTTCTTTTCGTTAGTATGGTTTAGGAATTCTGGTTTTTTTGAATTTAGTATGGTTTAGGAATTCTGGTTTTTTTTGTGTTACCCTTATGTTATTCTGGTATTACTGTGGTGTTACTCCATGTAAACGTAGGTGTTCATGTAGTATTATTGGATGCTACTCTACAGTGAGGTTTGGTATTATTATGGTTTTTTTTTCGTTACTATGGTATTAGGCTTTTGGTTTATTTGTATTACCCTTGTGTTATTCTTGTGTTACTGTGGTGTTACTGCATGTAAACATATGTGTTTATCTACTATCTTTTGGGTGATGTTCTACAGTGTGCTTTGGTATTATTATGTTTTTTTTTTTCGTTACAATGGTTTTAGGCTTCTGGTTTATTGGTCTTACTCTTGTGTTATTCTGGTGTTACTGTAGTGTTACTGCATGTAAACGTAGGAGTTGATGTAGTATCTTTTGGGTGTTGTTCTACAGTGCTTTGGTATTATTATGATTTTTTTGTGTTACCCTTGCGTTATTATGGTGTTACTGATATCACCATTGTTTTATGCAGTCCTTTCAGGCAACACAAGTTTGTAATGATCCTATCGCAGAGAAGTTTCTTAGTAGCATTATTCACAGTGAGGAAGAAACATATGAAAGCTATCGTGCCTATGCACATCACGTGGGATTCACTGTTCGGAAGGATCATACCACCTACTGGCCGAACTCCAAGAAACTCAAGGTTAAAGATTACATTTGTGGAAAAGCTGGCTATAAGAAAGAGCCTAACAACACAGTTAATTTCAGAAAAGCGGACACGAGGACTGGCTGTAAGATCATGGTACGATTTCATGTTGATTTCGAAGGCAGTTGGACAGTGGCAAAATTCATTGAAATCATCCTTTGGCTGAAAGTGGTGATAAGCATCTTCTTCGTTCCAACAGAAGGATAAGTTGGATTAATGCAGATGTGTTGAGATCCATGACAGGTTCAGGCATCAGAGCAACACACGCATACAATTTCATTGCCACGGAGGTTGGTGGTGTGGAGAATTTAGAGTGCACCAAGGGAGATGCATTTAATTTTATCCGGAGAGAAAGAAGACAAAGAATTGAACAGGGAGATGTCAATGCTTTAATACGATTGTTCATGGAGAGGCAATCTGGGGACAACATGTTTGCTTGGGATTTCCAAACAGATGAGTCTAGTAGGTTAACAAGCATATTTTGGAGTGATGGATTGTGTAGGCTGGATTATGACTGTTTCGAGGATGTCATAATTTTTTATACAAGCTACAGATTAAATAAATATAACTTATGTTGCGCTCTATTTGTAGGGGTTAACCACCACTGGCAGAACGTACTGTTTGGAGTTGGATTTCTATCTGACGAGACTACTGAATCATTCATGTGGTTATTCAAATCATTCATTCGAATAATGAGAGACAAACATCCCATAACTATCTTTACCGATCAGGATCAAGCAATGACAGGAGCCATTGTAGAATGCCTCCCACAAACACGTCATAGATTATGTCAATGACATATCTACAAGAAACTGTCTTCCAAAGTACACTGTGGAGTGCATACTAAGAGTGTCTGTGGTCTTTTTTATAAATGTTTGAGCAAGTGTGATTCTGAGGAGTTTGAATAAATGTGGTCCTTAATGATTGAGTTGGGAGAACTACAAAGTAATGTTTGGTTAGATGCAATGTATCGTATAATGCATAAATGATCAACAACATTCAATAAGGATATATTCGGTATGAGAATATTAACAACACAGAGAAGTGAGTCGATCAATAATGTTTATCATGGTGTTTCAAAGCCAACTAGCTCTCTCACAAATTATTTTATTGGTCTTGAAAACATAATGAAATTGTGGCGCCAGAATGAGAAAGATTAAGATTTCAAATGCGGTCAGTCCGTCAGAACGCCCATGGTTAAAATAAATCCTATGCTAAGGCAAGCTGTCTCATTCTATACAAGGAAGCTTTACTCAATGTTTGAACAAGAGCTCTTGAATGGCTTATGTGGGCTAACATATGAAGTATCAGTGGAGAGCGATGCTAAATATTATGTATCAAAATTGGATGATGAGGGGACAAGGCAACCCTGGAATGTGTTAGTTGACAAGGTGACTTGTGAGGTTACATGTAGTTGCAAAAAGTTCGAGATGATGGGGTTGTTGTGCTCCCATGCATTATTTGTTTTAAGTCTTGCAAAAATAAAGGTGATTCCAGAAAAATATTTCTTATTGCGGTGGTCCATCAATGCTAAAAGGGACATGTATAACAGATTCGGGTGCAAAGAGCTAAAAGACTCTGGATGTAATAATGTTTCTTCAAGTTCCCTTATATTCAGTTCATGCTCCAAAAAATTTGCATATAAGCTCATTAATAGAGCACAAGGACATGCACTAGCTGAGGAGTGTTTGTGGGAGACGTTCAAAAAGTTATCAGGAGATATTCAGGATGCTATAGCAGGGAGAACGATAGAATTACATAAAACAAAAAAGAAGCATAAAACCAAAAATATAGAATGCAATGTGAACGACCCTGCTAAAAAAAAGGCCGAAAGGAGTATCTACAACGAGGCTGAAAGGACATTGGGAGAGAAATAAGAAAGCCAAAAGTATAAATTTTTTATTTTAGTATTTCCTCATTCCATTCCATGTACAATGCGTACTTCTAATTTGACCCATTGCATTCAGGAATGGAACAAGAAGCAGCAAGTAGTCGTCGAGCCGTGGACGCATTCGAACAAAGTTTGACAGATTGCCTTACTTAGGTATGCTGATAAAATTCCGAATTATATCACTATCTCTTATATAAAATCATTTAATTTATTTCTCTTTCGTATTACTGACCTGCTGCAGGAAAATTATGCACCGCAACTAAGTCAAACGTACAGTGGACTTTTGATGGATTCCATAAGTGAGAATTTATATTGATTGATATTGTAAAAGCTGTAATACTGTATCATTTGTAAACGTTTTTACGAAAAATTTATTTATGGTTTATAATATGTGTTTGTTCATATATTCGGTATTTATCCTGCTCAAACGTATATATCAACTGTAACACGGGAATAACACGTAAATAATACGAGAATAACACGAGAATAACACTGCAATAACACTGGAATAACACGAAGATAGTACGTGAATAACACGGGAATACCACGTGAATAACACGAGGATTACTGTTAGTAACACGGAAATATGACGAGGATAACACGGCATGAAGACGAGGATAACAAGTGAAGAACACATCAATAATACGGGAATAACACGGATAATAATACGAGAATAACACGGATAATAATACGTGAATAACACATGAATAACACAGACAATAACACGTGAATAAGACAAGAATAACACGAAAATAACACGGGAATATCATTGTAATAACTCATACCGAAAACCATAAGAGAAACACGAGAATAACACGTCAATAACACGGGAATAACACAGGAATAACCTGGGTTACTCACGTGTTACTGCGCGCTCGCAGCGAATATTCCTTGTGTTATTGACCGATTAATCAGCGTTACTCTGTGTTACCGCGTGTATTCTAGCGTGTTACTTCTCCGTGTTACTGCCGATTAATCGGTTTTATTCTTCATTTCCTCGTGTTATTCAGACGATCAAAGATTTGTGAGAATTTTTTAATATTTTAGATAAATTTTACATTACAAATTAAACAGGATAAGTAATATTAGAATATTTATTGGCTAAGGGTTACTCTCTTGTTAGTTACTCTGCTAAGGGTTACTCTCTTGTTATGTCCGTGTTACTCCTGCATTACTAACGGTGCACCACATGCGTTACTCTCGTGTTACTCACGTGTTACTCTCATAATACTCCCGTATTACTTGCGGTGTACCACATACGTTAAGCAAATGCATTACTCTCGTGTTACTCATGTGTTACTAGGGATGTAGCATATGACGTGTTACTAAGCCAGTTGACCAACATGTTACTCAAGTGTTACACAAAAAATACTAACAGTTAGCTATAAACATTGTGCCAAGATATAAACTAAGGCAGTTGAGCAACATTTAACGAGTTACAAACACGTGAAGCTATCACATATACAGTTACCTAAACAAAATATGCAAAGAAAAATTATACAACTTTAATCAGAAGTCCTTGAAAATAAGCACATGTCATAAACAAATTCTGCTCTAAATCTCTCCATATGATCCTGCCAGTTCATATGTGCACTCCAGTCGACTTCTTCGCGCTGCACTAGAGTTTCCATGTACTTGCAGACGAACATCCCACAATCAAAACTATTCCTTTGTGTTGGTACATTCTTTGTAATCGATAGGGACCATTTATTGATTTTGGATGTAAATGAATCACCAACATCCCTAGCAAACATATTCACCTGAATGATATTAAGATGTTACTATGTTAATCTTTGAATGCAATTGTGTTACTTTTAATTTAGTTGAATAGACTTACAACTTCCATAGGCCAGCCTTATGTATTTGGTTGGGTAGTGAGTCGTATATTCGTCATTTTCTCAACTTGAGATTCAGAACCAACAAGATCCAATGTTGATTATGAATGATTGGAAAGAAAATGGTTTTTGTTTCTTTGACGGCCTTGTTGGTGATATGTTTCACATAAGGCTTGCTACCATATGTCTTATGCATCTGCATAAATATATTAGTTGGGATTTGTAAGGAATATATGAATTTAAGTTGTATGAATAGAGTTTACAAGTTGTAGAACATACCCCATACATTGGTGAAACATACAGGTAAGGCCGGTACAACTCTGGTCGCCTCAAAGTTGTCTCACGCAACATGACAGCAAATATATCAACATGTTTGTCTGCAAGCCACTTATTTAATAATATATCTTCCAGTGCTGATCGGTGAATCAAAATATGGTCTCTGGTAATGATAATGTCACTGCATTGAGACCAAAGATAGTTCCTCTTAATTAAAAGGAAAAAAATCTGCAGGCACATTAAAGTAGTGTTGGACATTTACTTACCTCCCGGTGTATCTGGATAGACACTGCTGTATTTCTTCCTGCATCTCAATTGGT
>NW_018165280.1:3904314-3921011 GCF_001263595.1 Phalaenopsis equestris
GTTGTATGTCCGGGTACTGGGGTTATATCACTAGAAACAATTGTACCCCTGGCATACGATTTGGGTGAAGATGGTCCTGCAGTACTTTCGTGATGTGAAAGTTGCCTTGCAGGGATCGGCGGTCCCTGCTCTGGATTTTCGAGGAGTTGTACTTCATCATCACTCAAAGCTAGGAATCCGTCATTAACCTACAATGAAAATGTATTTCAGAATCGTTGCAATCACTCTTACAAAGCTACTAAAAAGATGTGTCAATAAGCTGTAATAAAAATTAAATGGTTTACATGATCAAGCCTCTTGAAGGCTTCATGGATCTTCTCAGCACTCAACCCATGATTGGTTGGCCACCTCAGCATGCGAGGTCTAGCGTCAGGAGCATCATGATTGGTTGGCCACCTCAGCATGAGAGGTGTGCTCGTAAAACCAAAGCTGGGGATGTTTTAGACCATCAACATGTATGCAAAAGTTAGGACATCAAATAAAAAAATCATAAGAGTGATGTTTCAATGTAAATAACAAATACTTACTGTTAGGAGAAATACAAATCCTTGAATGTAGCAAATTGACTTATTCTGCCTTAATTTCACTGAGGTGATTCTCACTTGATCGATGATCATATCACATATGACAGCAGACCAATTAAAGGACAAAAAAGCTTGTACATTTACAGCAAAAGAAGATAGCTCTGCAGACACATGAAAATTGCTTGAAGGAAAAAATAAGTTAGTAAAAATTTCACGTATAACTGCTCAAAAGGTGGGGTGGAGGCTCCTTCTGCAAAAAAGTTTGTGAGTTGGTTCTTAATTTGTCTAGCATCCACATTTGATAGGGGTCCTTTTTTCCATGAAACAGGCTCTCCTCTGTTCGTCATCCCTATCAACAGAGCTACGTGGTCAGCATGTAACTTAACCTCCTTTCCACCCATTTTGAAGACACCCCTCTCATTATCCCAGCATCTCAAAATATGTAAAGTCATGACATTGTCCTAGGGATATGGGGGCATATGAAAGAAGTTGAACACCCTAATTTCCCTTCAATTATTAATGGTCTCCTCTGAAAGAAGATCACGAATTGCATCCAGGACACCTCTCACTGCATATGGACGACATCTACAGTTGAAAGTCCTTGCACTCATGATCCTGCAAATTAAAGAAATAATGACAAATTATCAGAATAACAGTCAGAAGAAGGGAATAATACATGAGTAACATGCCGACATAAGAGAATAATAACCCTACATAGGAGCATGGATAATACAAAAGCATAACTAATTCACACCTCTAACACAGGAGTAGTACATGAAACACACTTAATTAATAATACTCCTAAACACATCAATAATACATGAATAACACGACAATAACACACGAGTAATACACCAGTAACACAGTAAAAACAGAGGAAAGTAATACATGAATAATAGAGGAGCAATGCAAGAATAACACAACAAACTTATGACATTAATTAATAATAACCCTAAACCCATCAATAATACGCAAATAGCACAGAAATAACGCATGAGTAACACGTCAGTAATACAGTTAATGCGCAGTAGAATAACACAGTAGAATAACACATTAATAATACATGAATAATACAAGAATAATACTAAACCTATGTCATTAATTAACAATCACCCTAAACAGAAGCATATGACATCAATATTACATGAATAACACGGTAATAACGCATCAGTAACACACCAGTAACAAAAAAAAAAAAAAAGATGAATAAAGCACAAATAATACAATAATAACACATCTAAACTATGTCATGGAGGTATCTGTGAGTCCAACGAATTTGGTTTTATGCAGTTATAGAGTAGGGTTTTTTCTCTACTAATGATTCAAATCCACGATGTGTTATTCATGTGGTATTGTCGTGTTATTGTTGTGTTTTTGAAGTAGTACTGGTATATTACTGATGTGTGATGCTATTGACGTGATATTGTTGTGTTATTGTTGTGTTACTGATATATTACTCATATTTCCCGACTCTGGTTTAGGTGCATACCGTGATTTTATCGAACGAGTCGACGTCATGACCTTCGCTTCCGCCGGAAGCTGCGCTTTGCCGAAGGTTTCGCCGGAAGCTGCGTTGCGCCGGAGATTTTCGCCGAGTTGCGCCGGAGATTTTCGTCGAGGAAGAGTAGGCCCTAAACTCTCGTAACAGTGTGTAGAAAGTTAAAATGTGGTTTGGGAAAAGGAAAAAAGGGTTCGGGTTAATCATCGTTTTTTCAGAAGTCGGGTTTTGGGCCAGGCCCGGGTCGCGAATACCCCTAAAAAAAGGTGGGACCGTAGTTTACAGTCGGCGCAGTTTTATTGGCTACGCACCTTCCTTAAGGTGCGTAGTACTGATGGAATAATTCTTCTTTTCTCATTGCATTCCACGCCTTCATGTAAGAGACTCACATTGAATCACGTCTCCACACGACCTATAAGTTCTTTTGATTTTAGGTCAAACTATTATCGAGTTCCGAGCAATATGAAGTAACGGATGAATCTTGAAATGCACTATTTATTCTCCCTCTAATAAGACCGGATGTGTGCCTATATATCACTCATAAATATTTGATATGCTAAATTCCCTACCTTGTCATTTTCTACTAGATGCATGCAAATGCCATTGGCATGATCTGTGTAGATGGTCATGCTATGCACATATAATAATATATCGACTTTTGTTGGAGGCGCTTGTCTTGTAGACAATTTACTTGGAGCAAATTGAAGTGCAACTTTGCTTGGGAAGAATATCTCATCCCTTAAATCATCTTGGATAATTTTGAATTTATTCATTTTTTGAAATCATTATGTTCATCCTCATTGAATTTTAAAATGATTGATTCACCATAGTCTACGGATGATCCTCACTAGAAGAATTAGTAGATTCGTTGCATATTGTTTTCATAGCATTTTGTCAAATTGACAGTGAGTTTTCGAAGCATTGTAGTTTAAGAAATAAAATATTTTGTCATTCAATTCATCATATGTGCTGCAAACTGATACTTAGATTGGACGATTTTTACCAACATGTCTTGGAACATAATCGTTTGAGTGTCCGTTTGAGGCAGCTTGTGCGTTTCAGGATAAGTGATTATCCCGAAACGCGGCCCGCGGAGGCGGACCTGCGGCTTGCGTTTAGTGTAAAAACCCAAACGTAAATTCGAATAAGCTGGTAAAATGCGCGAACCAAACTGTACAGCGACATTTTGAAAACGCCATCCGTACATATAAGCTGCCCCAAACGGACCCTGAGAGGGACAATTCTCCATCGTATTGTATAATTTTAGTCGCAACTCACCAACTCATTATTTTTTGTTATACTATTTTACATAATAAATTAAAAATAATGTTTATAAAATTAAGGTGAATGTATTTTTTAATTTAGGCTCATCTGAATCTTAGTTATGTTTATCTGAAGTTTAATTAAAATATACTTAAGCTTTATCAAATGTGCCGCAAAAAAGTAACTTGGATTGGCCCATAATTTATTTAAATCTATCAATTGATTTTATGTCTCCTTAATGTGCATATCAAGGCGAATAGGGTCATCATTACCATTATATTATTGATTACACCGAGCTTCATTGGGATCAATTCAATTTTTAAAAGCGATATCTTTAATATGAAGTTGGTTGTAATCAGCAATGTAATTGTAATGATGACTGCATTCAACTTGATATGCATATTAAGGAGGAAATTGTGAGGAGCATGTTTATCAGCAGAATAAGGGGAGCAGCTCCAAAAAAAAAAATTGATGAGCACAATAAAAGCAAGTTTTGAAGAAACGCCCCATTGAGGGCATTTTCATTTATATATTAAAAAATTAAATTTTTAAATATATAATATATTTTATTATATATAATTTAAATATTAATACATATTAACTATTTTAATAAATAAGTTCTTAATTATTTTTTACATTAATGAAAAAAGTAAATTTGTCAATTGTTTTTACATTAATTAATATTTAATTAATATAAAATTAATAAAAAAAACATAATTGAACAAAATGAATTAACTAACAACAAGAACAAGTTGTTATCCATTGCATCCTATTGAGTGTCATATTTTCATTTAATTCTAAAAATTAAGACCATTTTTTATACAATATGCCAAAGTCTTTCTAGGTCTACCTCTGCCTTTCTTAACATAAATCGATTCTAAAATATCCACTCTCTTAACCGGATCATCAGATGGTCGACGTTTAATGTGACCAAACCATCGAAGACGACTCTCTACTTTTAACTACCATTAGAGCTACACCAACCCTATCACAGATATAATCATTTCATTGTTTTTCTCTAAGTATAAAGTCATCCATCCATCTAAGCATTCTTATCCCAACAATACTTAACTTAGTTTTATGCTTCTCTTTTAAAGGCCAACAGTCAGCTCCATAGAGCGCTGTAGGTCTCACCACCATCTTATAAAATTTTTCTTTTAGTCTAAGCGGTACTTTTCTATCACACAATAGGCCCAAAGCATTCCTCCGCTTCAACCAACCAATTGAACTCTACTAATAACATCCCCCATCTATACCATCATCACTTTGAACAATAGTCCTAACATATCTAAAACGTTCACATCTTTTAATAATTTGATCACCCATAGTTACAACTTTGTCACTAGAGCTACTACTACAAAAATTAAAAAATTACATTCCTACATTCCATGTATTCAATTTTAGCTCTACTCAAACGAAGGCATTTATACTCCAAAATAGACCTCCATAATTCAAGTTTTCTGAGCTTTTTCTCTAGTGTTATCCAAGAGAAGGATATCGTCAGCAAAAAACATACACCAAGGTACATCCTCCTCTAAATTTTCAGTAAGAGCATCCATAGCTAAAGAAAAAAGATATGGGCTTAAAGTTGATCCCTGATATAATCCAAGTGAAATAGAAAATTGTTATTTTGACCCCCAATTATTGAACTAAGATAAAAGGACACTTTTGCAATGTGATACCGCTCACCTACCACATCTCACTTACCGCTCACCTACCTCCCACCTACCATTCTCTTGCTTCTATAAATAGAGAGAGTGTGAGGCTTAGGAGAGCAAGAGAAGAGAACTTAAGCTACCACAAATGAGGAGAGAATAACTAGAGAGCTAGAGAGGAGGAGAGCATCTTGAGGCCTTGTATCAAGGTGTCGCTTGAGAGGGAGGACATAGAAGGAAGATTAGGGCTCATCTCTATGTATAAGCTATGTATTCTCCATTTCTTTTGCCTTAGTGAAATATTTGATTGATTCCCTCCCGTGGACGTAGATCCAGTTGGATCGAACCACGTAAACGATTTGTGTTTGCTTGTGTTCTTTGCGTTTCATTTCTATGCCAGGAAGTACATATCTCACAACAATTGGCGTCGTCTGTGGGAAGATCCATACTTTTTGGCTTGAGGTGTTCGCGGCCAACGACGAAGAAGAGGAGTTCGACATTCACGAACAGAGGAGCAAGTGAATCGCGCCACAGACAGCCAAATCGCGACAGATTCGTGAGCAGTGGAAGCTTTGATCGATTGGATTCGCACCGCAGGTTGTGCGGTTCGGCGAGACGGAGGAGGAATAGTCCGCGAGCGAAGGACGGTTATTTCAAGAGGAATTGCCCAGACAAGAATAATAAGTACCAAGAAGAGCCAGAAGAATCGGGAGAAGCAAGTGTAGCCTCTGATGACTACGATTTTGCTGAGGCCCTGGTGATCACAGAATCTGAATCCAATAAGGAGTGGATCATCGACTCAAGGTGTTCTTTCTACATGTATCCTCACAAAGACTGGTTCGAGACACTACAACAGAAAAATGATGGGTCTGTTCTACTGGGAGACAATAAAGCTCACAGGGTTGTTGGAAGTGGATCAATCAGGATAAGGATGTTTGATGGAGTTGAACAAGTACTGAAAAATGTCAAGTACGTACCAGAGCTAAAAAAAACTGATTTCTTTAGGTATGCTGGAGTCAAGCGGATGCTCGTTCAAGGCAGACAATGACTGCTCCATGTACTGTTTGGACTTAGCAAACTCAAGCAAGGGTTGAGGGCCCCTCAGGGGCCAGGTGGAGGGAATCTTTACTTCGAAGCTTCTCAATTGAGGGTCAAGGTGGAGAATTGTTATTTTGACCCTCAATTATTGAACTAAGGTAAAAGGGCATTTTTGTAATGTGGTAACACTCACCTACCACATCTCACCTACCGCTCACCTACCTCCCACCTACCACTCTCTTGCTTCTATAAATAGAGAGGGTGTGAGGCTTAGGAGAGCAAGGGAAGAGATCTTAAGCTACCACAAAGGAGGAGAGAATAGCTAGAGAGCTAGAGAGGAGGAAAGCATCTTGAGCCCTTGTATCAAGGTGTCGCTTGAGAGGGAGGACATAGAAGGAAGATGAGGGCTCATCTCTATGTATAAGCTATGTATTCTCCATTTCTTTTGCCTTAGTGAATTATTTGATTGATTCCCTCCCGTGGATGTAGATTCAGTTGGATCGAACCATGTAAACGATCTGTGTTTGCTTGTGTTCTTTGCGTTTCATTTCTATGTCAGGAAGTACATATCTCACAACAGAAAATAATTAGTCAATCCTCCTTCTGTTCGAGCACAAGTAACAACTCTAGTATACATATCTTTAATGACTTGAATATAAGTCATATCAATATAAACACCTTTCTTCTCTAAAACTCTCCAAAGTATATCTCTTTGAACCTTATCATAAGCTTTCTAAATCAATAAAAACCATATGTAGAAACTCCTTAGTCTCTTTGTAATTCTCCATCAAACCTCTCAATAAATGTATATCTTCCATAGTAGACTTGCCCGACATAAATCCAAGCTAATTATGAGAAATCTTTGAAATACGTCTTAACCTATATTCAATTACCCTCTCCCATAATTTTAAAGTATGAAGCATCAACTTAATTCCTCTATAATTTGCACACTCTTGTGCATCCCCATTTATTCTTAAAAATGGAAACCAAGATGCTCTTCCTCCACTCAAGAAATTTTTTAGTTCATAAAATAATATTAAAGAGTTTAGTGAGTCAAGGAACTTCCAAATCTTTTAAATACTTCCACATTTCAATTGAGATATCATTAGGTCTTACAGGCTTTCCACCCTTGGTTTTCTTTAAAGTTTTCTTTAAAGCCTCACCCTTGGTTTTCTTTAAAGCCTCCTCGACTTCTTTTTTTCCTAATATGAAGGAAAAAATGAAACATTTTATTACTATTAACAATATTAAGATCATTAAGGTGATCGTATTTTCAAAAATCTCATTGAAAATTTGATTAAAATAACTCAACCACCTATATTAAATTTCTTTTTCTAAGAAAAATACTTTTTTATTTTTATCTTGAATACACTTTACTTGAGTTAAATCTTTACTTTTTTTTTCTCTTTGTTTAACTTATTTATACTTATATTTTTCACTCTATGTAGTATTTAATCTATTATAAAGATTACTAAAAGCAGAATTTTTAACATCACCGATTGTTCTCTTAAACTCCATACAGACCATTTTATATTTTTCCTAGTTCTCTAAGGTTTTTATATTTAAACCAATTTTTTAACATAACTTCTTATATTTTTATCTTTTCTTGCACATTATTATTCCACTACTAATTTTTTTTGTTTATAGAAACTTTTTTTAGAATCTCCAATTACATCTTTTGCCACTTATTTAATAATATTTGTTACTTTATCCCACATAATTTGCTACATCATGAACATCCCAAATCTTGAAATCTTGAAGTTTACTCATAAAAATAATTTTATATGTGACTTTTAAGTGCCCCCATTTAATTCTATGACAATGATTCCTAGTATTCTTTATTTTACAACTCTTCATCTTAAAATCTAGAACTAATAAACCATGTGGAGTATTTAAATCCTCACTTAGAATGACTTACATTCTCGACGATCTCTTCTTCTCATAAGAAAATAATCAATTTGTGTTTTATTAGATCTATTCTTATAAGTAATAATATGCTTATCTTTTTTGTTGAATAAAATATTAGTAATAGTAAAATCATATGCTATAGCAAAATCTAATATGACTCATACCTTCTTCAATAATCACTCCAAAACCGTAGTCATCATGAATATTGTTAAAATCTTCTACTACTCTACCGACGTGTTCATTTAATCTCCTCCAAAAAAAATTCTTCTTCAAGAGGTACCATTTGTATTAAGCTTCTATGTCATTTCAAAAATTTTCTTTAGAACCTATATCTAAATCTACTTGAGAAGCATAAGCACTTATAATATTAAAAATCTTAGTATCAACAATAATCTTAAGAATTATAATTTTATCTCCAATTCTATTAATTTTTACAACATTATTTTTCAAACTCTTATCTATCTAAACTCTTATCTATAATTGCACCAACACAATTTCTATTGTGACTCTTACCTGAATACCAAAGTTTAAAATGCTAAGTTATTAATCTCCTTATACTTTTTTCCAACCCATTTAGTTTCTTGAATACATAAGACATTTATCTTTCTATGAATCATAATATAAACTAATTTTATTAATTTACATATGGGAGTACCAATATTCTAATATCTTATCTTTATATTAGTTTTATGGACAAACTTTTTTACCCGCATTCATCCGTAATGTGAGAACTCTTGCTTATTTTGACACTACACCGGGGCACTGGTGCAGTGAACCTTTCACAATTTCGATTGTATTCAAAAAATAAAGTGCATCGCTTCTAGGGGACACCCTATCACGTACACAATGATCAAAATGAATCATGTCATGATTTTCCAACAAATTTTACACTGGTTGTCGACTACCTAACACAACTCTCAAGTTTTCACATTCTGGGCTTGGAACCCGGCAATGACAGTGTTAGAAAAATGAATTAACTAACAATATATGAAATTCATAAAATTTATTTCACATTAAAATATTCTTGTAACATCGCGTTTACAAAAAGGTAGTCTTGAAATTCTTCTTCAACATCATTATCTTCTGTTGCGTCATTCATAGCTTGCTGTGGTACTAAATAATTTTCTTAATTCATGAGATTTGGTAGTGAATAAAATAGAGATGTAATGAAATTCAAGTTTGTTAGAAATAGACGCAGACATGAGAATGTTCAGAAAATTTAAATCCAGATCTCTACCAAAAAAAGTAGTAGTCTTTAAATGATGAAACCTCATATGCCGATGGTACTGCATAGCTGGAGGGTCTTGCATAGTTGAAAATTCTTATGTAGCTGGATGATCCCGCAAATAGTGATTGGGCAGGATAATCAGATGAATCTGAATACTATTGTTTGTGCGACTCATGAAAAAAAGAAGTTTGTTTTCTCGCAACTGAAGATCTTCTTGGAGCATTTGTTTTTTATTGTCTCGTAGCGGGGGAAGACGACCAGAGCATCAAAAGTTGAGTTATGGGGGTCTTGCGGTCTGACATCTGTTCTATGAGACAACCCCACTTTGAAATCATGTCCACTTAGTTGATCAAATGCACTATGATCAATATGATTTGATTCTTTCACTTTGTATGATAGCTCCAATATCTCATCACACCCTTGTTTCATGAAAATAGCGCTTGTGCCATGATCCCCTCCAAAATTTTTTGTGATATCCTTGCTATGAGTGAAGTAATCAATCTGTATAGTTGAAAATTTTAATTTATTATTATGTCTTATAATAAAAGAAAACTGTAGTAGCTATAGAATATAGTAAATCCATACCACTATTTTCTCTCCTGGTGAACACGGGTAATATGAATCTGGCGGCTGAGTAGGAGGTTTCACTATGTAGAGTGGTGTCCAAGATTGATACTAATGCAAATAATGAATCATATTCTTCTTTCCTATTTCCTTGTGGTGGGTTGAATAATACTACATATGCCCAATAATTATTTCATATCTCGATATAGTTACGATAATATTGCTCCTAGTCAAGTCCTACTTTATCTTGCCAATCGACTCTCTCAAAATCTTATTCGATGAGTTCAATCGATATAGACTGAATGCCAGAAAACCATCACATAATGTGATCTAGTAGGTGTCACTCAGTACACTTCCAACTTATTAGTGGGACACGGGCAATCCAAATATTTAAGTTCTCAAAATATATGTCATGTAATAACAACATATATACATCTAAATATGGTGCCCAAATAACCCGACTTTCAGGTTATAAATTTAATTATATTTAGTACAAATATATAAAAAATAATGAGATTAAATAAAAAAAGAGTATAATACCTGATTCAGTCTGAGTTCATCAAGTTTATCTCTATTTATTTTGATATTTTCAACTGACACTTCACGTATCAACTCTTCATTCTATCAACATATTATTTAAACAAAGAGCTCAATCTAATTAAAAAAAATTGTGTGTATCTATATAAATATAAAGATTAATTTTGTACCTAAATCTGAATGATTTGCCGGATAATTCATGAGAAGTCAGAACATGAAGAGTGAGCCTATCAACATGTAAGTGCTCCTAGCACTACATTTGGAGCAAGTGCATATATCCAACAATCATAAAACGAGTAGCCTTAGTTGATAGATTTAATTTTCTATATAGATGTGTGTTTTTGTTCTTTTTCTCATTTTATTTTTAAAAGAGTAGTCAGTTTGTCTATCGTCGTCTACTTACCTTTTTCAAATTAATATCTCTTCTGGATTATTTGAGTGATCAGGAGAAGAGAGCAACTGAAGAAGACGGACATATGATAAAGTCGAAAAATAAGAGAATAAACATGGAGAGTCTACGTGCAATAAACCTCGCAATGATAGGTCAAGTATGTCCGCCTAAACAAAATCAGACAGAAACATCTTGGACCACTATTTGTGAAAGAATTTCTACTTAGATTACCCAGTACCAGAGATTCAAGTGTGTTTGCCTGTTCTAGGATATAGAGTACTCCCAAGGGGACGTATCCCACTTGGTTAATGATATCTTGGAGGTTGCCCAAGAATACTCTTGATCTGAAGGAGTTTTGCTTACATTGGTGATGACGATTGACACATGGCTATCAAAACATGAGTATCTTGTAGGGGAATGCTCCAAAGCTTTCAAAGCTCCCGCTAAGCTACGGGGCGGAGAGTGAGTCTCTCGCGACCCCTACATGTATGACGAATTCATCGGCATATGAAGCCTGCAAAATAATTGAATTATCCCAATAGGAAATACTGATACATCAAAGCACATCCAGGTCATAAAAGCAAAGAATAAATCATCGTATCTCAAATGGGTGACAACTCATCGACAATCAGACCATCGAGATGATACCAACGAAGGTAATATAAGCGACAAGGCTCGATCGGGGCAGTCAAAGAAAGGGAGAAGTTCCTAAAAGGTAGAGGTAGTCGGGTCAGTGTACCACAGACCCGTCATCCCATGTCACTAAGACCCTAAGTCTGTTTGGTCTCGAAAGTAGTTAACCCAACACGTCCAAAGATCCTCGGTCAGCAATACGTAAATTACGTCATCCACGCATGACCTCGGTAGTCCTAAAGTTAGAAGAACAAAACTCTATTCTATGACTATCAGGTGAAGCTCCAAAATGTGGGACTTATACTTGTCGAAATGATAAGGATGCCCCTAAAAAAGAGGAGAAAAGGAGGTTCAACTACAAAACTGAAAATACTCTCAACAAAAGAACTTATACCCCATAGGGGTTAGGGAGCAGTATAATGACCTACACGTACTAGAGAACCACATTAGTAGAAATATATGTTTGGTCAAACAGGTTGGAGAAGCACGGAGGCTTCTCTTCGTGACATACAAATGATGCAATTATCTGGAGCGATCCTTAGATATTGTGGAGTCCCTATTAGATGACTTGAGTTATGCCCATGCAATGCCGCCATTTTAAAATCGGCACGAAGACAATGCATGAAAGTAAAAGACATATTTTAAACAATTCTGAATCTTTTAATCCTAAATTTTAATTTATCTTGAATCTTTTATTATGATTTTTTATGTAGAAAAATTTACAATTTTAAGGTTTTAGAGAGCCTAAAATGCAATTTTTGTGAAATCCTAGATAAACCAGAATAAAAAAAGAGAGGCCATAGGAAGTAAAAGCCCTCCAAAATATATAAAAGAGGTCGGTGTCGCTAAGTCAGCAACATATCATAGGAAAAAACATGAAAGACGGCTAGACTCTGCATATACATGCCTAGTCCTAGATCTATACAAAAAAATATAGAATTCAAACTTAAGGTACGGGACACGAGCTACAGCTCCTAGCCCTTGCCACGTGGTTCGATGTTTTGTCCGCCTCGAAACTCATGCTCATACCTTATTTTTGATACAGACTCAGCCTAGGAACTCTATCAAATACATTTGAAAGAGAAAATAATGACTCGACATGCATGTCACTAGGAATTTGTGTGGCTCTCTGGTTACGCATCATGCTCTGAGAACTATGTCTTCTAGTCTCGGTTCCCTTACAGTTGTTTTGCGATAACAAGGCAACCATTAGCATTGCTCAATCTGATCCAGCATGATCGCACCAAACATGTTGAGATTGACTGACACTTCATTAAGGAAAATCTTGAGTCCGGGAAAATTTGTGTTCCGTTTGTACCATATAATAGCCAAGTGACAGATATACTCACAAAGAATGTTCCTCAGCCACTATTTGATTAGTTCAAGTCCAAGTTGAACATGCTAACATCTATGTTACAACTTGAGGGAGAGTATTAGAATATATTAGTGGCCAGTAATAGCCATTATTTATTTTTTATTATTCTTAGTTATTTTCTGTGATTTCCTTCCTTTTTCTATTATATTCTGCTTTTATTTATTTTCTTTTTTTATTATATCATGAGTTTTTTTTTTCTTTCCTTTCTAGTTGATCCTGTAATAGGTATATATACACATATTTATATCAATAAGAAATTAACCTGGTTCTATTTCCAACATCTTCCATAAATTCTAAGTTTTGACAATAGTTGTAAATCCTTCAATTATTGTAAGCACCTATTAAAATCACTACCAACCAGGCAGAGTACATTTACAAGCTCTCAACTTATTGCTTTATATAAATAGGCACAAACTTCAAAATTTGTTATTCAAATTTGCATGTGAAAGAATTGTTAAAAATCATCATCAACAACAACAACAACAACAACAACAATCCTTCATCCCACAAAATAAGAAGATTTATTTAGAAGTGAGCAACAACCCCATTAAAAGCCAAAATGAACTTCATAGAAATAAAGCTTGCTCATAAACACTATGTTCAACAATAGCAACAAGACTGAGCTCGTGAACTTTGAGAGGTTTTTAAAGTTTTTCTTGGCTTTAAGCTTCACAAGGCCCTTTATAATCCAAATTAATAACTTAATCATTGAGTATAAGGTACAATCTTGTAATTTGCTTGGATCAATTAATTGCTTAATTATTTATTTTTGCCCTTTTCCTTGGTAACTCCCATAAATCCTTTAAAAGGAGCAATAATCGATTTTTTTCCTTATAGACGGGTAAGTCCATAGCTTGGTCATCAGGCAAGTTAACAAGGGTAATGTTAGCAAAATTTAAGGTCTAAAAAGACAATAATATTATTCAATCTAACTTATTATTATCATTAATACAGGCGAGCAGAGGTCATTTGCACATAATGTTATTGAATGTAGCAATAATATTCAACTAAGCCAAACTTTTGAATCATGTTGGATGAAAATATTAATCTCAACAAAAAATGCAAGCACAAGATGGCCAAAAGCTTATCAAATTCATTAAAAATGGAAATTTGGTACATTAAAAAATGTAGGTATAGCAAAAAATCATCCTCCACATCAATAAACCAATTAGATTGCAAAAGAAAGCACAGTTAAAATTTTATTCTCAGACACTAGAAGAACATTATTTGAAGCATGAGAAGACCCACACGCTTACCCAAACTCAAGACAGCAGCACATCGAAAATCTTTAAAAAGTTTAAACAGAAACATACATTCATTTGCCTTCACCAATCAGTACATCTGAAACTTCTCCTTTGTTTTCTGGAAGACTTGCTCCGCAATAATGGCTCCATTAGCATCAGCTTGCTTGATCTCAAGGTTGGCTTTCTGGTAGAACGCAGTGCCTCTCAGCGCATCAGCTATAAAATCATCAAAGCCAATAGCAATTGCGGCCTCTGCTTTGGCTCCATATACCAACCTCTGAATCAATGAAATAGACCACATAATCATTGAGCATTTCAATTTTAGTTTTGATTTGTTTTTGTTCTTACCTTGATTTATTCATGTTATGCAATTGATACGATGAACAACAAAAAGAAATAAAGAGAATAACACATGAATTTACGTGAAAAACTCTAGACAGAAAAACTACTGTAGCACTCTAGATGAGAGTGAGGTCCAATGCTACACAATCACTTAACTACTGGTAATTTCTTCCATATGAATCTTCCATTCAATTCAACTTTCTTAGGAGTAGAATGTATTTGAAGTTCAAAAAAATAAAAATAATAAGGTTGAAGGTCATTACCTTAATTCGTGATAGATGTATTGCACCAAAGCACATTGGACAGGGCTCACAAGATGCATATATTTCACAATCTGAAAGCTCGAGTTTCCCAAGTTTTTTACAAGCCTGAAATAGAAGGCCTCATCGGCTGTCAGATATTATAAAAAAAAATAGCACTAAGATACCCAAATTCAGAATTTTAACATGTTTCCTAATGTTAGAAGCTGTATACAAATAAGCACGAGTATATATTATTATGTTAACCGTATTTAAATGGTAAATTACTGATTTCAAGTCTGATGAAATTATTGATTATTAGAAGAATATAAAAGTTGAATAATTTACTGATCAGAGTAAATAACATTGGTTGTGAAACAATTTTAACATAGTAAAAAATATATTGATGATCACGTAGCTCACTTAGTCGCATGTATGGACTGATTAATTATGTAATTTTAGTTTTGATTTCACAGTAGTACTCTACACTCTACATGCTGGGAATGAAGGGATCTTATTAATCAGATTACTTGATGCCAGCACTAGGAGGAATCTAAATATGCTTTTGCCTTTGCATCTAATAATTATTCGGGAATCAACAATTTAGTGATATATATATATATATATATCAAAATTGAAAAAAAAATAAAACTTTTTGTCAGCGATTCTCAAGTTGAGACAGAATAAATTAAGACAAGCAAAAAAACACAAATTTTCAATGCTTCTGTCAGTAATTCACAATCAAAAGATTAAATAAGATCAGTGCCATAACCGTAAAATGCTAAAAATAAAGATTCGTCACATATTTGATATTTTTTTCTTGTTTCTTTAAACTTGCGTGTAAGCTTCTTTAAAAATACCAAGTATAGTTTGGGGCTCATTTGGTTTCTTCAACAAAGAAGGCATGTTTTCAATTTTTTTTTTTAATTTTTAGAGATTTTATCATTTGGTCGGATGTAATTATAGATCAATATGGACTTTTAACTCGATGATCACCTTCTAAATCAAACTGAGGATTTTATTCCTGTGATCCAAATGAGTGAAAATAAAATCATCATTTTCTAAATATATGATTTCCATCTACAAGCAGCAAGATGAGCACGCATAGAAATTATGATTATAGATTTTTTATTTTTATTCTCTTCTATGTGAATGTATTTTCCATTGTGCAACCCTATTTCATGCACCTTATAATCTTATTTCTATATCGCCGATTTTCGAGAGAACTAAAATCTTATATCTTTCATTCTGTTACATGATACATAAGCTGAAGTAGATTTATAGCTAGAAGAAGCAAAATTCTTTACCAACTCTACTGTATAATAAGCATTATTAAATATTTCTCATATCCAAAAATATTACCCTTTATACATTATTTATAAGTGTTATGATATAACATCCTACCGTTATTCTTACCTCTTTATCCGAACATGTTTATGTCCATGCCTTGTCATTTATACCTAGCGGGATTCACCTACTGAAGCTTGTTTCTTACAAACAGCTATTACTTTATGATTCTGATATAACTAGTTGTGCATCATTTAAAGGGAGAATTTCTAGATCTACTTTTCAAAGACATCATCGTAGGTGTTTAAGCTTAAATTATTTGATTGATTCAATAGTGCAGTTAAATTTAATTAACATTTTGGTGGATTTTTGAAGAAGTTATTAAATTTAGATGCTATGAGGATCTTATTGATGTCGGTCAAATTTTTTTTTTCGATTAGATTGATTTAGATTTATTTGAAAAATATGATATATGAAAATAATTTTTGAGATTTAATTTAAATATAAAAGATATATAGTTTGGGTTTTGAAAGTAGTGTGTTTTAGTTTTTGAAAAATGAGACCAAATGGATCTCATTCGTCCAATAGTTTGCATAATCGTGTCTGATACCGCGAATACTACACCCTCCCGAAAGATAAGTGTAGACCTCGGCGATAGACCCAATCCAGCAAACTAAGAGATTTGTGACATCCGTTTAGTCTGCGAACCTTTTATATATGACCGACAAATTCCCCTATTTAATACAAAGATTAAATAAGGTTTATTTTATCTGGGTTCCAAGTTCCCTATAGAGGCAAGCCCCTATAGTTAATTACATCTCAAATGACGGGAGTCGTTTTCACTCTCGATAATGATCAATGGTTCTAGTCTTCAAGAATTCAAGGTTCAGGTTTTCAAGGTAGGACGTAGAAGGGCAAATGGGAGTGGCTCAAACATGAACAGTTATTTCAGGAGTCCAAATAAAAGAAAA
>NW_018165280.1:3924771-3925219 GCF_001263595.1 Phalaenopsis equestris
GGAGGCAAAGCAGGTCGTGGTCTTCGGATCGTACGCGGCAGAGGAAGGAGCAGTCGAACGAGTCGAGCAGGAGAGACGCTTCTTCGGTCGAGCAGAAGAGCAGAGGAGCGGGAGAGGGTCGCAGGTAGGAGGCGAGTGCGGGAGAAGTTTTTTTCGGCTTCAGTGCGGGAAGAGGAAACGAGGCAGGTGTCGGGCTCGGTGCAGAGGGAGAGCTCGTAATCTCGTTCTGAGGAAGAAGATCTGGAGGAAGAAGGCGAATGGCTTCGATTGAGCGAAGGGCGAAGCAGGCGTTTCTTCGGCGCAGAGAGGATGGCGAGCGGGGGTTCGGTTCGCACGCGAGGGAAGAAGACGAGCTCGGCTTCGTCCGTTCGGCGAGGATGGCGAGCGGGGGTCGGTTCGCACGCGAGGGAAGAAGACGAGGTCGGCCCCGGTCGTTCGGGGGGCGCGG
>NW_018165280.1:3925757-3948432 GCF_001263595.1 Phalaenopsis equestris
ATGAAAAAAAAAATGGCGTTCGCGAGTAATCGAGTCACAAAGGGTCCACCTAAGGCTGTTGATCCTATAGGAACTCAATTTCGGGCCCTCTACATGTTGGTCCTTAGCCCTTGCAACTAAAAGTTGAGTGCTTCGAACCACTCATGCGAGTTCTTCACAAAAATGAGTCAAGAATTGGCTTGAAGTTCTACGGGAGGTGGCTCCATCGCTAGTCCGCTAGGATGGTCAATAAGAACTCCTAAAGCTAGATCCTAGGTTCAAGGAGACTAAGACTAAGACCTCACTAAAATTGAGGTCAACAATTGATTGACTAATATTATTTAAATCATATACTTTATTTCTTTAAGTTATTCTTAATTGTTAGCTTAAACTCTCCTATTGAGTTTCTATGATTTTCTTAAAGGCTCACAGGGGCGGGGTGTGTTATTTTGCGTTAGGCTTGTTTCCATATTGTTGGGGAAACTGAGCAAAAGACAACACTGAATATTTTAATAAAAATGATGGAGATAGATTGAATGTTTAGAATTGAAGTAAAGAGTATTTGACATGAGGTGTTAAAACCCAAGATATGCTACGATATGAATGACTTCACTCCGAAAAAACCATAAAACTTGAGAATACAATATATAGAATCCAACAACTTCTAATATTTGCCATTTTTTACTTCAACAATTTCATTTTGTTGGAGGTTTCAACACATGATTTTTTATGCAATTTCCCTTGACTTGAGCCCTAATAATATCTCATTTATCTTTTCTAAGGACTTGTATCATTGCTTGGAATTGAGTTTTAATCATTTAGTAGAAATTTTGAAATATTTGCCAATCTTTACTTTTTGTTTTGCTAGATATATTTACTCAATTTTTGTTTACAACAACAACAGCAATCCTTTATCCCGCTAAATGGGGTCGGCTACATGATTCTTTTTACTTCATTGTGTCCTATTGAGTGTCATATGTTAGTGTGGAGACCGGTTCAGATTCCCGCTCCCGCCTCCCGATTGCGATGTTTCGCGAATCCCGCTCCCGTTCCTCCCATTTCGCGAATCGACGCTAGCGTCTGCCGCGAAGCTTCGTCGCGCTCACCTGTTCTCACTCCACTGTCGCGAGAGGTCGCGATATTCGCGAAACGTCGCCAACCTCCCTTCCTGTTTGCAATAAAAGGCATCGCAGCTGCTCTCCTTCAGTTTTAGGACAAGTCACGGTTTTGAGTTTTCTTCGGGTTTCTTCGGGATAGAGGAAGAGTTCTTCGGGTTTCCTTGGAATAGAAAGAAGGAAAGTGTAAGAAGTAGTTTCTTGCGAGAGAAGGAAGAAGAAGAAAGAAAAAGAAGATTGTTCTCCCTAGGCTTCTTCTTGGTGACTTGTGACAGAAGATAAATTGGGTTTATTTCTCTTGTAAGTTTATCTTCTTCGGTGTATCTCGATGTAGAGTTTCTTCGGTGTATCTCGGTGTAGAGAGAGAAGAACAGAGAGAGAAGAAGAGAGAGCAACGAAGTGAGAGATTCTTCTTGTAAGTCGAGGTGATCGATTGGTGTAAATTCCTCAAGTAGTAAAATCTTTTGCAATTCCGTGGACGTAGGCAATTTGTCGAACCACGTAAATATGTGTGTTTCGCTGTGGTGTTACTGTTTTCTGGTGTTAATTTTTTCTCGTTCTATTTTTCGCTTCGTCGATCGTTCTCCTGTTTGATTTATATATGTACCACATCAACTGGTATATAAATCTCGCCGCAACATCATATTTTCATTTAATTCTAATAAATTAAGATCATTTTTTATACAACATGTCCAATCCTTTTTAGTTCTACCTCCCTCTCAATATCTACAATATTTTTGTTTAATCATCAATAAAGATAAAAAATCATCCATGCATTCTAACAACATCATTGATTCTAGAAGCTCCCCAAATATCATTTGTACATCTTAGAAAAAGGATGAGATGATTACTAAGGATGATATGAGTAAATGCAAGGATAATTGAAAATTCTTATACAATAAAGATATTGTTTTTTTCTTGAATAATAGACGCATCATTAAAAAAATCATAAGTTCTCTTACCCCTTTTTTTTCCTAAAAAGTAGTAAGAAGATAATCCCCAAGAGAACAAAAAAAAACAAAAAACAAAAAACAAAAAAAAGGAAAAGACAGAATGACAGCTAGATATAATTTATCAAGAAGGACAGCTATTCAAGGAATGAAAACAATTGTAAAACCCGTTTATAATAATACATTACAATGTATCCATGTCCCAAATAATATTAGAATGCTTTAGATCAATAGAAAAAAAAAAAGATAAATATGGCTTTATCAAATAATATTAGAATGCTTTCGAACAATAAAAAAAAGATAAATATGGCTAGAATTTAAAACGGCAAAATTGAAAAATCACAAATGTTTCTTAGATTTATATAATTTTAAGTAACACCTGTGTTGATCAGTAATTCAAGTAGGCTATTGAAAAAATAAACTAATTGTGACAGAAAAAAAAAATATAGATGCAAGAGAGAAAATTGCTAAGTAAATAAAAAATACACCTACCTCCCTTATTGCAGTTACTTCAGCATGGGCAGTGGGATCCATTTGCTTCAATACCATGTTATGGCAGCTCACTATCACTTCATCATTACAAACAACAACTGCTCCAAAAGGACCTCCATCACCACAATCAACCCCATGATATGCTTCCTCAATTGCCTTTGATAAGAACTTGTGATCTTTATTCAGGATTGCTGAAAGAAAATAGATTTTCCTTTTTAATAATAAAAACATTTATTTTGATTATTTTTAAGTGCAAAAATGATCACAAATAATAAAAAAATGATACAGGCCATCTTTACCTTCGTGATGACCAGCATAAGCAGAAGCCACCGAAATGGTGCCATCATTTCTTTTAACAACTGAAACCAACAAATCATAATGCAGTTAAGGAAATGCAGCATATAATGCTCATTAATCAATTATATTCCAAACAGCAGCTGCAATTGCAGAAAAAAATAGCTGAAAAAATGAAAGAAAAAAACCTTTCCCTGCAAATAAAATCTGATGAAAAGACAAAAATTGAGGGAAAAGAAAAAAATTACAGTTCAGAAAAGGCAGAAAATAGAATTTTAGTCTATTATTTGAACAACAGAATGAATCTTAGCCAGAGAAGATTCTCATAACAGCAGAAACTTAAGAAAAGTAAAAAACAAAGTCTAGATCTACAAAACACCAGATATTCATTCCAAACAATTCTATCCTGAAATTGACACTGCCATGACATAAATAAAGTTCAGTTACGATTCGAAGTGATATACTCTGGCCGCAAAGTAAGAAAATCTCAATGACTTCATTGCAAAATAAAGAGAAGAAATCTTCATGCTATTCCTATAAAATGCAGCTCTGAAGGCAATGGAAGGAAAAGTAAGAGAATAGTAATATTCAACAAAAAAATTAGCAAATTACGAAAAGAAATTCGATTGCGTAATGATGCCCAAAACAGGAGGTGAAGAAATATGTAAGCACCAAAAAGTCCAAATCAGATTCTAAAGTCAACAAGTTCAAATCAACTCTAAAAAAGATTTTAAGAAGAAAAAAAGGAAAAAACAGTAATCTACAATAACTTGAAGAACACGCAAAAAAGAAAAGAAATTTGAAATCTGCAAGCAACGCTTCAGAGAAAAAAATTAGACGCACGAGAAAAAAAAAACAAGGAACGTAACCTAATCTCAAATCATTTTTCTCTTATATATAAAATGCTTGCAGAAATATAAGAAACCAAAATGATAGATTGACGAACAACCCAAAGGAACAAAGCCATTAAAAAATTTAAAAAAAAAACAACGAACATCAAATAAGAAAATTATAAAACAAGCAATGCAAATGCGGCGAGGGATTAAAGCTAAGGCATCGCAGAAAAACGCAAGAACTGGAAAAATTTGACCAAAAAAACATACCTTGCGCTTCCTCCATGGCGATCTCTGAAAAAGATTTCAAGTCAAAAAACCTCCTTTATCGCGGGGGAAATCCGGGAGACGCTAAGCAGGGAAGGCGAAGAACGCAGCATTTCCTTATTAAATAGAAGTTCAGGAAGCGCCGAAATCCGTTCGCTTTTGTGGTCTGAAAAGGAAATTAGGAAGAGATTTGGTAACTCCCCCGTCGGCACGCGCTCTCCCCCATTTGTTTTTGGGTAAATGACGAACTGCAACTTTGATATTGCGTGAACGAAATCTGTCGCCTTTTCCAAAAAGTAAAAAAGTACGCTCCAGAGGTTAGCCTGGCTTCAATATAATATGAAAATTTTAATGGGCTAAATATAAAAAAATAGAAGTTAGATGAGAGATACATACAATTACAGAAGAATTGGGTGTTATGCATGTAAATGCCCCCCTTTTCTTAATAAAAAACAAACAATAAAAGGTGTTCGGCCGTGACGGAAATGTAATTTGTACTAGAAAATAACGCACATTCCTGGTCAATTGTACTTGGTTGCAGTAAATTTTAGGACGGGGCATCTGTGACTGAAATAAATTAGATGAGTAATTTCACTCTTCAATTTTAGAGGAAACAAAGGCCAACACCAGCCCCTAAAATTTCACACTTATCGGATTAGCGATGATTACAGCGGTAAATGACAGGAAATCCCATACGAAGAACAATTCATAATTTTATCAGTACTTTTGGATCGCACCAATTTCAAAAAATCGAACATTCAAAGCAATAAAAAAATATGAGAATTTTACTTAGAAGAATTCTTGAATGGGGGAAAAACATCAAAACTCGCACCTAATCACTGAAATTCACATCCTCGACACTTCTCATCTTTATCGGAATGCTCGTCGAAGAATGTTAAAGGAATAACATCAGCCTACTCTCTTACACTGCTTAAATTCAAACTTAAAATTGAAATCCGTGTAAAAGCTTTCCTGGGCGCACCCAGACTTGATGCATAGGCGCCAAGGTCTCGGGAAACAAGCGCCACTTTGGCGCCTAAGCGCCCAAAAGGGGGGGCGCATAGGCGCCCCCTACACTACCGCGCCCACTCCAAGTAGGCGCCTATGGGCCGGCCTTCCTATAACAAACAACGCTAGAAACTAGGCGCATATGCTCCCATTGGGTGGCGCATATGCACCAGCTTATCTGTGGTTCGGCTTTATATGCACCCACAACCTGGCGCTTATGCGATGGGTGCACTGCACTTCAAATCCAGTCTTGACATATATAATAGTAAATGAATGAGTGAACTTGATGAATAATTTGAATTAGATTTGCTGAGTTCTTAAAAAAATATTTTAATCATATATGAATATCAAAATATTTCAAATTTAACTTCAAAATTATTCGGAGTCTCAATTACAACAAGTTTATAGTCAAATTGACTATTTTAAGAAAACATTCCAAGGAAGCCAAAATTTGTTGCATCCGAGTCCGATCAAGCACAAATCAAACCGTTTAAACATAATTGTAGACTTTGGATGTGCAATTAAATGATCAAATGGATTCTAAATTTGACAATCTTTTATTCAAAACTAGTGTTCCATTGAGTAAAATCTAATGCGCCCAAGATCACTCGATTATGTCACATTAAGTCACTCAAATGCTCATAAAATATCATTTGATCAAAGGGATCACTCTATAAAATCCGATGGAGTGATGCAAATTCATACGGTCAATTTTACTAAAAAAATCTATAAATAAATCCTCACTTTTTTCATGAAGGGTAACTTGTACTTGGATCTAGACTTGGATCTAAAAGAGAAAGTTGAAAGATCTCCAAGCTCTCGAGGGTCCTTGAGCTCCAACATCATTGGACTACCACACACTAGCTGCTACCCGACCACCACCATCGAGTCGCCACCATCACTGCAACACCGTTGCCACACCATCGCTATCGAGCCATCATCGTCGTTGTACCACCATCGTCGTCATCTGACCTCTCCCATCTAGCCACTGTCGCCACCGCCACCGCCGCCACAACCACCACTACCGCAGGACCACCATTGCTCGGTCCTCTCTGTCTACCCACCGCCACTATCAGACCACCACTGCATGACTATTGCCTTCAAGCCGTCGCCCCCACAGGACCAACGTTGCCGCTTCCCAGCCACCATCGGACCACCATCGTCGCTTCCCGGCCACTGCCATATGATCGTTGTTACAAAAAATATTGGCAATAGATTTTCTGACGCACGGCCTCTACAATTAGCTTTTTTTCACAGCAACCATGTCGTTGCCCTTACAACTATTCAAGGGATGGTAAAATCTTGTAACATACATCGACATAGTTGAATCATTTCAACTGGGCCAGATCACATGATTTGCTTATTAAAAAACTCCTATTATTCTTTTTATTCGTTTTTTTTATATGGGTGTATCAGATATTCGTACAAAAATAAGATGCTATAATATCAGTCAACCACCATAAATTTACCAACACACTAAACCCTAAACAATATCACTAATCTTATTCCAACTATTCAAAATTGACTTTCTGTATATGCATTCATTTCTATTGAATATTTTCTGAGATCTTAAACTAATCAATATTATTTTTTTCTCTCTGTTTTTATGAAGATGAACAAAGGGTATTATCGACATTTTTTACAACTTTAGATGAGGAGGATTTAGTCCCAAAATAGTTGGCTAAGATATAATGATGATGATATGCATTTATCTACTAATTATTGATGAGCTCGTGTTGCTTAGATCCCCATGGTCACTAAGAATATCGTTTGCTATCTCATGAATGATAATTAAGCTACAGTAGATGAAATAAAAGCTTAGGTTCCTTGAACAAATTGAAAGAGATGTACCTGCATTAGAAATTGTAAAATAAGGAAAAAAATTGCTTTTTTGATAAGTTTTGCATGCCAAGGATTCAAAGCACATGCATCCATAGCTCTAAATTCCATGAAGAAAGGAAAAGGCCAGAAAGCAAACTGAGTCCATTGCTTAGTTGGACATTAAATAGCTTGCTCATTTTAGGTCTGATGTATAGCCAGGAGGAGGGGCCGTTGACCATCTGAAACAATAATTTAAGATTCAGATTCAGATTCTGTAATTACTCCTCTGTCATTATATTTCATCCTTTTAGAAATCATGCCTTAAATATGTTACTATTTTTGAATATAGATTCCATTAGCAGTTGAGTAGTTGGCCCGGTGATGCGGTGGTTTTCTAACCCTTTTAAGTGTCCGTTTGGGACAGCTTGTGCATTTCAGGATAAGGTTATCCTGAAACGCGGCCTGCGGGCCAGCCGCAGAGGTCGACCCGCGGCCTACGTTTAGTGTAAAAACCCAAACGCAGTTTCGGATAAGCTGACAAAACGCGCGAACCAAACGGTACGGCGGCCCCAAACGGAGACTAAATTGTTAGAATTATTCTTTTTTTTTTTGTTTTTGTTTTTTGGGGAAAATAGTGTCACACTCAACTTTATTATAGATGAAGAAGAAATACACATGAAAGTCATATAAAAATACAAATCTATTAAAAATAACAAATAAACAAAACAACCAATCAGATATGATTTGAAATCATATCTAATAAAATGAAAAAAGACAGACTTGAGTACCATCGGTTGTATTTATGAACACAATCAATACAAATAATTATGTTGAGTTGAAGTCTGCATGCATGCAAATTTAGGCTATAATAAATTTTCAAAAAGAAGAGAGCAGAGACCTAAAGCTTCAAAAGCAGAAAGAACAGAACAATCCGGTCAGCATCCAGCAACTCAGCAGCAAAAAGACAGCTGAGGAATTCATTGCACATTTAAGTGGAGAATCACTATGCCCGTTCCTCTCTTTTACTTACTGGTACAGATGACTAATAACATAAATATCTCGAAAAAAGAAAAAAAAAACCTCTTTTAACTTAATATTTTGATATAGTTTTTGTTTAGGGTAAGAGAAAAATAATCAAGCAAACGTGGCACATATATTAGGGTCCGTTTAGGGCAGCTTATAAGTGCGGGCGACGTTTTTAAAATATCGTCGTACTGTTTGGTTCGCGTGTTCATCAGCTTATCCGAAATTGAGTTTGGGTTTTTACACTAAACGCAGGCCTCAAGTCGACCGCTGCGGCCGGCCCGCGGGCCACGTTCAAGATAAGCTGCCCCAAATGGACCCTTAATCCATCTTTTCAAGCCATGACTATTAAACTATGTGCAGACATTTGAGGGTTGGAAAAGAAATGAATCTTGGGAGCGCTGGATATGCTCTTTGATCAAAATTTTGATTCTAAATGTCCTGATAAAGGATATGTAAATTAAATACATACCATTCGATTATATATATATATATATATATTAATAAGTATATAATAAAATTTATTTAAATTTACTATTTATATAGCGAAATTGTAAATTCCAAGGTGTGAATTGTCTACCCTGGACGTCACCTGGTTCAACCCCCGAATGCATGCAGGGGTGGAATTATTTTTATGTTAAAATCACTTTTTCTCATAATTATTCCCTATCCTAATTTAGAGATTGATAGTATTTGAGAAATAAATTAATTCTAATAATGTGATGAATGATATTCTATTTAAAAAAAAAAAAGGTCAAAAGTGTATTTTTATTTAAAAAAAAAATATTTAAAGTATGACCCACAATATGCAATTTCTTTTAAAAATGACCAACAATACATGAATGTTGGATAATGCGTTCTTATTTAAAAAAGACCAATGGTATGAATGATGATTTTGTCCTCACATAAAGTCATATGCAGACATATTAATCAGTAATAAAGTTAAAAATCACTAAGGATTTAAGCATTTATGAATAATACTTAAGAGGATTATATTAACTATTCCAGCATTGAATTAATTTATACTGAAGAATTTGAAGTTGTTAGAATTAATGACATTATTGAAAGGATATTAAAGAATTGGAACTGGTCATGTATGAATAGAGATGAAGCCAGTCCATTTTTAACAAAACATTGAATTTTGTAAGGGTGTGTTTTGTTTGAAGCAATTATGTGATAAACGAAAAAAGCATTGTGTTTTGTGGGTGCGTTTGGTTTAAATGTAACTAACTAATAAATGTTAATTAACAATGTATCTTGTTTGGATAGAAAAGAGAGGGCTTCGATCAATTTACAATCAAAATGACAGTGCAGAAAATTTGAAAATTTTAGAATAAAATATCAAATATGGACAAACAAGAAAGTAATCACAGAAATAAGGACAAACAAACAAACACACACACACACACACAAAGATTTAATATGGAAAACACAAGAACAAAAAAAACCAGAAAGCCAAGTCACACAAAAGTTCACTATGAAAAGATAAATGTATAGAGATTTCACAACTCAGATCTTCGATCTCTTTACAACACTGGCACTTACAAGAATAACACTCCAAATCTGCTCTCAATCACAGAAGAGAAATCTCATGCTCTGAAATCCACCTCTCGAACTTCACTGCTCCACATCAGGGCCCTTCAAGAATTCATTGTGTGCATAAGAGCCGTTATGGCTCCAAATCGAGGGCTTGAATCCGAACTGTAGGGATAACTGCTCAAAACGTAACCACGCTGACACTCGCCGTAATTATTTCATGCTTACTATCCTGAACGCACAAAGCAAAAGAGCCTCAGCATAATTACATCGATTTAGGTGTGATTACACTAGCTTGGTTACTTTTGGCTGGTGTAGGTATGCCAATATGGCATAGGTACGTCGCTTCTTGTACCACTTTGTGCTCATGGGTGCTCTTTTAGGCTCCACTTCTCAATAATCTCACATTTGGAAACTGATACCACATCTGTTCTTTATATAATCACGTATCGTAGTGTGACTCATCCTTAGTCTCAATCTTCCTAGACTCCAACTGAAGCCAAACATAACTCCAGTTTCTCGATTGCCACCCCCTTAACCAACATATCTGTAAGAGTATGAGACGCCTATATTCTAGGAATACAAATATAAGTGAAACCTCATCTGAATATGCATTGTCTTTGCATGAAAAGCAATGTTCTTAGCAAGTTAAATACCACTCATATTATCATGAGCCTCCACTGACGTGCTAGCTCATGCAACCTAGAGCTATAGAAGGAAAAATGTTTTACTCAGACCCCGTGCATGAAAATGACCATTTTGCAAATTAAGTGAAACAAAGGTAGATTGATGCAACAAAGTTAGATGGATGCAACAAAGGTATTACACAAGTTAGTAACGTGCAAACTCTTAAATCAACATGTAGTGGAGTATACATCGCATGGAAAGATGACCTGAACCAGAAGGGTGGCACCACAATACCGTGTAAATAACCCTAGGGTACCCACCTTCCATTCTAGAAAGAGCGTTAGGTACGACGATGTTAAAATACCAAACATGCATTAAAGACACAATAAGCATACAAAAAAGCAAAGGTGCAGAAACTTGCAAAAGATAAGTTAAAAGAAAAAATGCAAACACCCACTCTTAAGTAGTGGCAAGACTACAACACTTTCCTACACTCCTCACCAGGAAATTTACAAAAATTGAAAAAGGAAGAGAAATGAGCAGACACTGGGTCACATCATTGAACAATAGAATAAATGTAAGCCCAACTAATTTAATCAAGCTAAGTAGAACCACCACCCATGTGGAAGGGTGTCTCGATGGTTTGGGAGGGTGAGTCCATGGGTCAGCAATCTATAAATATGAAAGACCCATCTGTCTGGGATAATCAGAATCAATTGAAAGACATGATTGAATGAGCCAAAGTAGACCACCACTTATATGAAATGGTGTACAAATGACCAAAAGGGAGATTATCGTGTTTTCCAACTTATAAAGTCAGAAGATGCTAACTCCAGTCCAGTGAAAACTGGTGCCAAATAATTGATGGGTGTCTTGTATTCACTACACTGAGCATAACATTATACATCAACTACACATGATGAAGTAAGGGGTAGATGTTTGGGTAGCTCCCAATGTTGAAATGTCAAAGGTCACCATTCTGACTTATGAGGAAACTATAATGTTGTGTTTCTATAAATGGGAAACCAGACACGGGAACAAAAAATCAGGGACAACACTGTAAAGCCAAGACTAATGCCACACTTAGTCCAAATGGAAGCAAATCCCACTTGGGGTCACAAAGTTGGAACAACAATGTGGCCTGGTCCCACAAATTTGGTATTATGCCTTTGAAAAAGTAGCATCAAGTGCCAAATGAAGTCGACCTGGGCAGCATCACACCATCATAAAGGCGATGAAGTACGACTACCAACAAGGTGAAATAGTGTTTAGGAGCCAAAAAAAAAACGGCACTAAGCCTATTTCAGACCCGAGAAAATGAGAAGAAGGTATCGAAATGTCTAAAGGATGATATCACGACACCGAGGCAAACTAAGGCCCTATGCACATGGGGGCACTTAGAGAAGCAATGTCTAAGTTAACAAAATACAAGGAACCTAACCTTGGTTTCCTCTAATAGTCGTCTAGCCAAGTTCATCTAAATAAGAACTTAATGTTATTTTCTAGAAATGATAGATATGCGAGGAGATAGGAATTTAACCTATGAGAATTTTGACGAAGTCCCTTGGCCTGTGAACTCCAAAAATGGCTCCCTGAACACCTCTAGATGCTACAAAAGCCACCACCAACTAAGGACTTGGCCAGAACAAAAGTGGCTCATGAATGAGGTGAAGAGGGAAGCTCGCAAACATAAAAATGGAAGAAAGGGTGGCGATAATCTCATCCTTGCTTTGATCCCATTAATAAACCTCAGGGCCATCTTGAGCCTCAACAAGCTCATGGTGATCAACTCGATGTGATCAAGGGCTTGATTATCAAAATTAGAGCTTTAAGCCCATGTAGTCATTGTCATGACAAGATGGGCAGCCATCTCAAAATCATGCAGTTCGTCTCCTAGGAAGTCATCCTCATTGAAGAGATTCTCTGAAATATAAAAAAGGTCCCTATATAAGTTGTCCTCGTGATTGATTTCGGGCTCTACCTCAAGGTCAACCCGAGGCAGTTTTAGGACGCAATTTATTGAAGGGGAAACTCCCTTTGAGGTCATCTCAACGATCTCTAAAACAAGAGTCAGAGTCTCAAGAAGTAAAGTGGAAGGAGACTTTCAGACCCATTGCCTCTTGGACAGGATTGTATCCCGGAACTCCCTTTATCAACAAAAGAAACCTTCATTTTACTTTTACTCATTGGAGAATAATAATAAGCTAAAATATTTTTTATTGCATTTGAAAGAACCAATTACAATAGAAGTGGGCAGAACCGCTACAATAGAACCATAAGTAAGAAAATAGGAATAGTCTAGTGTGAGGGCATCAAGCACTACACTAAGGGTTGGCGGGCTCAACAACATGTAAAGTTAAAGGTAAATACATTGGCCTCACAAAGGATCAATAGGCAGAGCCTAGTCTCCTCAAGGGAGAGGAAAGTAGAGAAGCTCTCTCATCACCTATTTGGATGTCTCAGAAATCTAGGTGAGGAACTTCTCTTCGGAAATAGGACCTTTCCTCTTAAAACAAAAACAACTCCCACAATTTTCCTCGAAAGAAAGCTTGTGGTAGACTTATCAATATGAACTACGAGTTTGAAATGACCAACACTTCGAAGAGGAAAAGATTTCCTAGCAATCTTTGTAGGGACATGATCCTCACAACCAGTCAAAATAGTAAACAAATTCTTTGAGCCAGAGCCAGAACAAGTGCAAAAGCCTGATGCTGAGACTGCAACAATTTGTTCCCAGTCCTCCGTGCCTTCCTGCTCAATCTATAGCAAGTTGAACCTTAAAGGAACCCGGGGAAAACGAAGACCGAACAATAGTTGAGACAATCCTGAGACAATAACATCAGCTTTAATGTTGTCAGAAGACTCACCTGCCATAGGCAAAGAAATCCATGAAAACATGAAGGGATGACCAAAAGTTTGGAGAAGAAAATTTGACATTGTGTCGTGTTGTCATAGGGCATCTGCCTCTTCTTTACAGAAGAGGTGGGCATGACGTGAGTTACCATAATAAGAGTAACCTATGTGCACGACTCCCCTTCTTCAGGAAATGACACAAAGCAAACGTCACAGTAGGCGTAGGATTACCCAAGGTAATTCAGATAGGGTGTTGGGGGTAAAGGAAACAGAGTTTCCCCCAGCATTGGTGATTGTGACCACCTTCTTGCTATCAATTTTTGTCAAGCAAAACGTGAGATCGATCAAAATAAAAAAGCATAAGAAAGATAAATAAAAAAAAGTAAAACGACATTGGGCATGTGAAAGTGTAGCAATCAACATGCCAAGGGTGAGAAAAGTGATGAAATAGTGTCAAGTTGCTAACCATCGCAACTGATACATGAATTGAAATCTAAGTCCAAAAAGCTCAAGTGTGACACAAGTATGGAGAGAGGGACTCATCCCTAGCAGAGTCGCCATAATTATTTTTGGTTATTTTTTAAAATATTGGAGTCGCCATCTTGTCTGCATATATGTCGTCATCATATGATTCCCCTTTCCAAATAAATCTACCCCTCAAATTATATAGAATGCTTCAAAGAGAAGAAAAATAAAAAAAGAAGGGATATATGATGAAAATAGACAAACAAATAACGAAACATAGAGGGCTTATGTACGGTAATCCTCATGTGATACGTCGAGAGTATACGACCAAACAATATCGGATTAACATGCATTGAACATGGTATTCACAAAGAAAATCCATACATAAGCTACTCATAACCAGAGAACCAAAAAGAACAATTTTTTTTGGAGCCAAGAGCATTCACAAAGGAATGTATCCCTTTGGTTAATTACATCTTCGGGGATACCCAAGAATACTCTCGATAAAATAAACTTGCTTACATTATCATGACCAGTAAATAGGTCACCGAAAGGGTATTATTTCACAGAAACATCCTAATTCTTTCAAAGCTCTAGCAAAGACACAAGGAAGAGAGTGAGTCACTCACATCCCAAATGGGTAGCGACTGATCAATATATAAGGCCTTCATAACAAATTCAACTCATAGGATCCACACTATATTATCATAGCCTAACAAGAACATAAGAGTAGAGGGTGAATCATTGTATCTCAAATGAGCGGCGACCTATCTGCAATCAGAGAACAGCTCGTGTTCGGTTCGCTAAGCAAACAAGTCAAACATGAACAATTTTTTTTTATTCAAAATATAAACGAGCGAAACACGAGCAGTGATATTTTTTAATGAGTCGAACACAAGCTGAGCCCAGGCTCGCCCGAAGGCTCGCTCGTGTTCGACTCGTTTACACCCTTATTTATTGGGTTGTTCTTCTTCATTGCTTTCCTTCCGAATCATTAAATATCCTCAACATATCGCTGTACATTTATTATGTACAGAGTTTTATTTTTCTTTTCTCAGTTTATTTTCATTTATTTATTTATTTTTTCACCTTTCGCACATTTCAATGGCTAATAGTTCAAATAAATTACATATAAGTTATATTAAATAAATTGGTTTTAATGCAATTTAAGAGTTTCCATTGTATTAGATTCCAACAACAGTATGATATAAAATGAATTAACATTTATATTAACATGAATTATTTCCTTATTCTCTTACAAAGACATTTATAAGTGTAAAACAAATTTAAAATCTACTAATATTGTATATTTAACTTCCTAAATTCCATTCCAACATTAACATCCATTGGCAATTAATTTTAATACAATATATACTTTTACTTAATTTGAATATAACAAATTAAAATTTGTCTATATATATATATATGTATCCAATGCCCACATGCATTGTATTAAAAAATCATTTGCTTATTTAACATATTTTATTTATTTCCATTTATTTTCAAACTTTATATTAATATGTTTTATTTAATTATTTATTCAATGGCTCTAATATTATTAAGTTGTCGCTTTGTACATGTTTTGGAAAGACATTTAAATGCAATTATTTTTATTCCTTTTTTATTATTAATTATTACTACTATTATTTGCAATATATATTATATTTATAAATAATTATTTTAGAAGATGAAGAAAGCATAGAATTGTAGTTCACATGCAGAATCACATAAAAATTCTCTTATGATTTATATTTTGTGCACTCTTATTTTCTGATTGAATCATATCATAATTCATTTAATGGTATTAAAAATAATAAAATAAAATAAAAAATACCAATATTAATAAATTAAAAAAAAAGTACAACAATTCAACTTTTCTCAGGGTCCGTTTGGGGCAGTTTGTGCGTTCAGGACAAGCTGCTTATCTTGAAATGCGGCCCGCGGACCGGCCTCAGGGGTCGACCCGCGACCTGCGTTTAGTGCAAAAACTCAAACGCAGTTTCAGTTAAGCTGGTGAAACGTGCGAACCAAACGGTATGGCGGCGTTTTCGCCCGCACTTATAAACTGCCCCAAACGGACCCTTAATGTGCATTACCGTCACTGTACAGGAGAACAAATGGAAACATTTCAAGTGCACAAACAAATGATATGTTTCTCTGATGTTAGTGTTCTATAGTTATTAGTTTGGACTAAATTTAGAGATCCTTACATATATTTGTAGGATAATATTAATCTGAGATATGCTTAAATTTGACCCGCATAACATTCTTATACCAAAACACGTCTAAGATATTTAAATTAAAGAGAGCGGCACAAAACACGTCTAAGATTTTACCTATTTGAGTATCCTCACGCGTGCAAAGTTTAATTTGGAAGTCTAGGGGCCCATTTTGAGCAGCTTATTTGATGCGGTGGTGTTTTGAAAAAGCACTTGACCTGTTTGCGTAAACTACGTTTTGGCAGCTTACTCGTTTTCAAAATATTGAAAACAGCGTTTCCACACTTGGCAAAGGTTTGGCTTTTCAAAAAAAATAAAAATTTGCAATAGTCATCGCACCTAGCTTATCAACAGAATATTTACAGAATATTTTTAATCAGATTTTTAATCAGCTTATAAGTAGATTATTCAATAAGTTGTAGCTGTCCCAAACATACCTTAGAAATATACTGTGGATCTAGTTGCATAAAGGAAAATAAACAGGAATCTTTCAAGTAAACAATAGAATGATCTTTTTTTTCTCATTTATTTAGAGTTTGGTATTGACGCCTGTAGGACCTACAAGGCATCAATTTTCCCCTTATAAATAAAAATTTTGTCTTAATTCATTTTTAATCATTCAAGTCTCTTGATAATTTAGATGTTCATATTTATTATTAGCTCTTTTATTATGTATGGTGTGTGTATACATATATTGCATTCACGTTCTTTTTATGCTCTATTTAAGTTTCCGGTATCAATTTCGTGTACTAGACTACGGGTCCGTTTGAGGCAGCTTATAAGTGCGAGTGTCGTTTTCAAAATACCGCCGTACTGTTTGGTTCACGTGTTTCATCAGCTTATCCGAAACAACGGGTTTTTACACTAAACGCAGGCCGCGGGTCGACCCCTGCGGCCGGCCCACGGGCCGCATTTCAGCATAAACAACTTATCCTGAAACGCAGAAACTGCCCCCAAACGGACCCTACATAAAAAAAGCTGAGTCTGCCATCCGCACTATAACAAAAGACTGACTTATGCATGTAAGTTCAATTATTATTTTTATTTTAATCATCTCAAAAGGTACAAGTTAGGCCTTGCAGGCATTCCACTACTAATGAGAGTGATAGAAGTACTTGCTTCCAGATGTTGATGGCAATCACTGGCATTCATCTTATGAATCCAATTCAGTTCAAAGAATACAGAGTTTCTATTAAACCCAATCAAGTGATTTCTAGAGTTCAAGAGCCTTTCAAAAATTCTTGCACCTTTGATTCTTCAATTGAAGTGGATTTGGAGTGTGGGACTCCGGATATCAAGGTGAGTGCAGAAAATATACGGAGGATTATAGAATTTTCCATCTTAATTTGGAGATTCAGCTTAATTATTTAAACTGTTAACTTAATTATTCAATGTCATCAAGAATCAGATTACATCTTTGAAGAGTCATCTAATTCCTCTGAAGCGCCATAAGAAATCATTTTAATGGTTCAAAGAGTCATTTTAATTCCTTGAGAAGTTGTCAAGAATCATCTTAATTCTTTGAAGAGTCATTTAAACATTATCTTAATTTTTGAAGAGTCGTCTTAATTCTTAGAAGAACCAAGATGACTTTCCAAATTAAGATGGCAAATTCTGAAATTCTTCTTCATTTTGTATGCATTCACCATGATCTTTAGAGTCTGGAACTAAATCCACTTTAGTTAAAGAGTCTAAGATACAAGAATTTCTGCAAGGTTCTCCAACTCTAACAAATCTAATGATTTGATTCAATAGAGACTCTATATTCATGAATTGAATTGGATTCATAAGATGAATGTCAATACTCGTCAAAGTATCCAAAAAGCAGGGACTTCCATCACTCTCATTAGTAGTGGAATGCCCGCAAGGCCTAGGTTCTACTTATTGAGAAGATTTATCTTCCTTCATCTCCATTTGAAAAAAAAAAACTATGTTTGTTTGTTATAACAACTGTGAAGCAGAAGATAGATGAAATTAAATATCAAATTAGTCAAGAATGAAGTTTTCTCTTCTTTTGAAGAAATATTTCAGGAAAAAAATTCAAAACAATAACACTATGTTGAAGGGAATAAAAACTGAAAATGCACCCTTGGGTGTTTGAAATCTTTGCTTTTGAATCATAGAATGCATGAAACAAACATCACATAACTCTACAAATACGGTTGCTCGAACTTGACATCATGTCCAAAACCTGGTATTTCCATCATGTTTGGTCGAATTGAGAAAAGCTGGTCTCCCTAGGTAATTTTAGAACCTCAAACATATCATCACAAACTATTATGTGAACAGTTGTTATTTGGATAGACTCAATGGTGCTCAAAGTTAATTTGGTCTTGATTTGAATGTCGTTGTATCTATTTTATGTCTCCTTCATTGAGGGGCTTATTTGTGTAACTTTGATGCTCTTAGCATTCCCATGTGGCTTGATTTACAAATAGGAAATGTTTTGAGTGTTTTGTCTTGGTGTAATGCATCTTGATCTTAGTTTATGCAACACACTACCTTTATTATGTTAGATCAAACTGTGTTGTTGAAATAGTACAAGAGAAGAGTATTTTTGGTAGCGGTAGAAGGGAATAACTGTTGAAGGTATCTCCATGAGATGGAAGAGACAATCAAGATTAGGGCCACTACTAGCTGTGTAATTTAATCAAGTTGGCTCGTGAGATAAAATAACTTGTGAGTTGAACTTGATGAGCTCAAATTTAAGTCAGCTCTGACTCGACTTATTAACTCGTGAGCCAATTTATTTTAAAAAATATTAATTTAAAATGCACTCAAAATATATTGAATTTTGATATTTTATTTAAATTATTGAAAATATTTAATAAAATTACATGTGAAATTTTTTATCAAATAGTTTCTTATAATTTGTCTTCCAATTGCTCATTATATTTGTTATTCTATTAAAACACGAACTTGAATTAGTATCATTTTCCCTCTTTCATAAAAGATGAGCTAACAAGTAAGTTGAGTTGAGCTCGCAGAAATAAGTTCAAGCTCAAGCTTGAACTTGATTATTTAATCAAACTCAAGCTAACGTCGATGATAACTTAAACTCTAATCGACTCCTTTAAACCCATAATAGAGGTACAGCCAAAAATCAGGATGAGTGAGTAGAGGTTTAATATTACTAACAAAAAGGAATTTACCGGCTCCCGTCGGCCTCTCCCGCCTCTTCTGCTTGCCGCGTATTTGGATCCCGCCCACCTGTTCCCACCCTTCTGCGACGATTCCTGTATTTCGCGAATAAAAGTCGGGCCTCCTGATTCGCGAAATTAAGGATTCCCGCATCTTATTTCTTTCCTTTCTGTTCGGGACCCCGCCTCCCTTGTTCGCGAATCAAAAAGCCATGGCCTTTCTGGCCCGAAGGAAGAGGATACTTACTATTCAAGTGAAGGAGCAAGGCATTGCTCTCCACTACTTCTTCGGTGTGAGGCTTTACAGAAGAGAGTAAAGGCATTTAAAGGTTTGACTCCCAAAATTCTTCTTCACATGTCTTTCCCTCGATTCTCTTTCTCCTTTATATTTTTAGTTTTCTTGGTCCATCATTTTTTATCTATCACAACAATTAGTATCAGAGCTTTAGTTCAGATCTTAAGAAAGATGATGACTCTAAATGAAGTGAACATTTCAGAGATCGAGGGGTTAGATTACAGGGATTTTGATTAGTGGATGATGCAGATAGATGACCACTTCTATGAAAATAAATTTTATATTTCCGATAAGACTGAATGAAATTTGTTGCATAGATAAGTTTTGAAAGTTATTTGATTCTCTGTCGAGGTCAGTTGCACACAAACTCATTAAGAAAATAACTACTGCAAATCTCATGACAATTCTGTCAGAAATATATGAAAAGTCGTCAGTGAATAACAATTTGCATATGATGAAAAAATTATTAAATTTAAAGATAGCGGAAGGTACGTCTATTGTACAACACCTGAATGATTTCAACACTATCACAAATCAATTATCCTTGGTGGAAATTGAATTTGATGATGAGATAAGTGCACTGATCTTGTTGGCTTCATTACCAAATAACTAAGAAACTATAAGGATAGTTGTCAGTAATTTTGCAGGTAATCTAAACAGAAATATGATGAAATTCATTATTTGATTTTAGCTGAGGAGGTGTGTAGGAAAGATTCTGGTCAGTCCTCGGGTTTGAGTTCAACATTAAATTTTGATTCCAGAGAGAGATCACGAGACATGAACTCAAACAGAGGAAGATCAAAATCAAAGCACAAAGATAGGAGCAAGTCAAGGTCTGATAAATAAGTAACTTGCTGGAATTATGACAGAATTTACCACATAGAAAAAAACTGCAGAAATCTCAAGAATACGGAAAATGACACCACAAATGTGGAAACTGAAGAAGCACGGGATGCACTACTGTTGGCAGTTCACAATTTTGTTGATGACTGAATACTAAATTCATGAGTTTCTTTCCATATAATTTTTCATCGGGAATTGATGTGAAATTATGTTGCAGGTGATTTTAGGAAAGTATATCTGACGGATGGAAAAACTTTGAATGTGATAGCAATGAGAGACATTGATATTGTACTTCATAACAAGAACAAATGGACTCTGCAAAAGTTCAAACACATTCTTGAGTTGAAAAAAAATTTCATTTTTATTGGGCAGCTCGATGAGTATGGACATTCAGTAATATTCTCAGATAACACCTAGAAAATTAATAAAGGAGTATTAGTACTGGTTCGTGGTAAGAAAACATGTACGTTATATATGATTATTAGTTTATTTAACAGTATTGATACTACTGTTGTAGAGAGCACAACAGAATTATGACATTGCAAACTTGACCACATGAGTTAGAGAGGTATTAAGGAACTTCAGTCAAGAGGCAAGTTACCAGAACTGAAATCAGTTAATCTCAGCATGTGTGAGAGTTGCATTATGAGGAAACAAAGGAAGGTCAGTTTCTTGAAAAGTGACAGGACGCCAAAGACAGGAAAACTGAATCTTGTACACATAAATATATGGGGACATTCTCTAGTGACATCTCTTGGAGACTCTCGTTATTATGTTACATTTATTGATGATCACAACAAAAATGTATGAATCTATTTCTTTAAGCATAAATTAGATATATTTAGTGTATTCAAGACTTCTAAGACCATAGTTGAGACAAACACATGCTTAAAGTTGAAATGTCTGAGATCTAATAATTGTGGTGAGTACATTGGTAGTGGATTCAAGGAGTATTTTGCAGCTCGGGGCATCAGAATGGAGAAGACCATTCCAGGGACACCATGGCAAAATAGTGTTACGGAGCGCATGAACATGACCATTAATGAGCAGGCTAGAAGCATGAGATTGCACGCTAACTACCACCCACTTTCTGAGCAGAAGAGATCAACACTGCAGTTTATTTGATCAATAGGGGTTGATATGTTTCATTAAGCTGTGATTTAACTGAGAAGGTATGGAGTGAGAAAGAGGTCAAATTTTCTCACCATAAAATTTTTGGATGTCTTCCGTATATTTTTATTAATTTTGATGCTCGTAGTAAGCTTGAGGTCAAGACAAAGAAGTGTTATTTCATTGACTATATAGACGAGACATTTGGATATCATTTCTGGGATGATCAGGGTTGGAAGATCATAAGGAGCAAGAACGTGTAAGAAGGTTATGTAAAAGTCCAGTATAGTTTTTGAAACAACACTACAAGAATCTGAGTTGGAAAGGTTTGATAATTTATCAGAGGTCACAGTGCAGGACGAAGAAGCAGGTGACGAGGGGAGTGGATCCCAAACACCCATTCATATTATTCCGCAGCCAGTTTCAGAGACGTCCACCCCTACAGTTACAGTTCGTAGGTTAGAAAGGACAAGACATTCTCCACAATATTACTCTTCAACTTTGAACTACATTTTTTTCTGACAGATGATGGAGAACCACAAAGTTATAGAGAAATATTGTAAGATGAAAATTCGAGCAAGTGAGATATGACAATGCAGGAGAAGATGGATTCTCTGCTAGAAAATCAGACATAAAAGTTGGCAGGACTTCCAGCAGGGAAGAAGGTATTACATAATAAGTGGGTGTACAAGGTGAAGTCTGAGAGCATGATAGTAGGAAGAAGTACAATTCGAGACTTGTTGTAAAAGGCTTTTAGTTGAAGTAGAATATTGCTCATGTAGTAGGAGTTGTAAGCAGATACATGAATAACCTAGAAAAGAGCTTGGACATATAATTGATACTGATATGTTGACAAATGGTCTTACTCTTGAGAAATTGAAGTTGTATGCAATTTCAATTGGTCTTCTAGCTTGAAGACCCCTGCCGAGGCAGAGAATATCATGTTTAAGGAAAAGCGTGATTCAGTCAGTGGATGATACAACCAGTGCAGCAGTTTTCAAGTTGGAGAATAGTTGAGATTGGTGAAGTTCGATCCACTATTTAAATTGGCAAATTTTCTTGAGAAATTGAAGTTGTGCGCAATTTCAATTGGTTTTCTAGCTTGAAGACCCATTCCAAGGCGGAGAATATCACGTTTGAGGAAAAGGGTGATTCAGTCAGTGGATGATACAACTAGTGTAGCAGTTTTCAAGTTGGAGAATTATTGAGATTGGTGAAGTCCGATCCACTATTTAAATTGGTAAATTTTCTTGAGAAATTGAAGTTCAGCGCATATTAAATTGGTCTTCTAGCTTGAAGACCCCTGCCGAGATGGAGAATATCACGTTTGATGAAAAGGGTGATTCAGTTAGTAGATGATACAACCAGTGTAGCAGTTTTTAAGTTGGAGAATTGTTGAGATTGGTGAAGTTCGATCCAATATTTAAATTGACAATTTTTCTTGAGAAATTGAAGTTGTGCGCAATTTCAATTGGTCTTCTAACTTGAAGAATCCTGCCGAGGCGGAGAATATCTCGTCTGAGGAAAATGGTGATTCAGTCAGTGGATGATACAACCAGTGTAACAGTTTTCAAGTTGGAGAATTGTTGAGATTCGTGAAGTCCAATCCACTATTTAAATTGGCAAATCTTCTTGAGAAATTGAAGTTGTGCGCAATTTCAATTGGTCTTTTAGCTTGAAGACCCCTGCCGAGGCGGAGAATATCACGTTTGAGGAAAAAGTTTGAGCAGTCAGTGGATGATACAACCAGTGTAGCAGTTTTCAAGTTGGAGAATTGTTGAGATTGGTGAATTCAAGTTGGAGAA
>NW_018165280.1:3948442-3978564 GCF_001263595.1 Phalaenopsis equestris
TTGTTGAGATTGGTGAAGTCCGATCCACTATTTAAAACGGCAAATTTTTTTGAGAAATTGAAGTTGTGCGCAATTTCAATTGGCCTTCTAGCTTGAAGACCCCTGCCAATGCGGAGAATATCATGTTTGAGGAAAATGGTGATTCAGTCAGTGGATAACACAACCAATGCAGTAGTTTTCAAGTTGGAGAATTGTTGAGATTGGTGAAGTCCGATCCACTATTTAAATTGGCAAATTTTCTTGAGAAATTGAAGTTGTGCACAATTTCAATTGGTCTTCTAGCTTGAAGACCCCTGCCGAGGCGGAGAATATCACGTTTGAGGAAAATGGTGATTCAGTCAGTGGATGATACAACCAGTATAGCAGTTTTCAAGTTGGAGAATTGTTGAAGTTGTGCAGATTGGTGAAGTCCGATCCACTATTTAAATTGGCAAATTTTCTTGAGAAATTGAAGTTGTGCGCAATTTCAATTTGTCTTCTAACTTAAGACCCATGCCGAGGCGGAGAATATCACGTTTGAGGAAAAGGGTGATTGAGTCAGTGAATGATACAACCAGTGCAGCAGTTTTCAAGTTGGAGAATTGTTAGATTGGTGAAGTCCGATCCACTATTTAAATTGGCAAATATTCTTGAGAAATTGAAGTTGTGCGCAATTTCAATTGGTCTTCTAGCTTGAAGACCCCTGCCGAGGCGGAGAATATCACGTTTGAGGAAAAGGGTGATTCAGTCAGTGGATGATACAACCAGTGTAGCAGTTCTCAAGTTGGAGAATTGTTGAGATTGGTGAAATCCGATCCACTATTTAAATTGGCAAATTTTCTTGAGAAATTGAAGTTTTGCGCAATTTGAATTGGTCTTCTAGCTTGAAAACCCTTGCCGAGGCGGAGAATATCACGTTTGAGGAAAATGGTGATTCAGTCAGTGGATGATACAACCAGTGTTGCAGTTTTCAAGTTGGAGAATTGTTGAGATTGGTGAAGTCTGATCCACTATTTAAATTGGCAAATTTTCTTGAGAAATTGAAGTTGTGCGCAATTTCAATTGGTCTTTTAGCTTGAAGACCCCTGCCGAGGCGGAGAATATCACGTTTGAGAAAAAGGGTGATTCGGTCAGTGAATGATACAACCAGTGTAGCAGTTTTCAAGTTTGAGAATTGTTGAGATTGGTGATGTCCGATCCACTATTTAAATTGGCAAATTTTCTTGGAAAATTGAAGTTGTGCGCAATTTCAATTGGTCTTCTAGCTTGAAGACCCCTGCCGAGGCGGAGAATATCACGTTTGAGGAAAAGGGTGATTCAGTCAGTGGATGATACAACCAGTGTAGCAGTTTTCAAGTTGGAGAATTGTTGAGATTGGTGAAGTCAGATCCACTATTTAAATTGGCAAATCTTCTTGAAAAATTGAAGTTGTGCGCAATTTCAATTGGTCTTCTAGCTTGAAGACCCCTGCCGAGGCGGAGAATATCACGTTTGAGGAAAAGGGTGGTTCAATCAGTGGCTGATACAACCAGTGTAGCAGTTTTCAAGTTGGAGAATTATTGAGATTGGTGAAGTCCGATCCACTATTTAAATTGACAAATTTTCTTGAGAAATTGAAGTTGTGCGTAATTTCAATTGGTCTTCTAGCTTGAAGACCCCTGCCGATGCAGAGAATATCACGTTTGAGGAAAATGGTGATTCAGTCAGTGGATGATACAACCAGTGTAGCAGTTTTCAAGTTGGAGAATTGTTGAGATTGGTGAAGTCCGATCCACTATTTAAATCGGCAAATTTTTTTGAGAAATTGAAGTTGTGCGCAATTTCAATTGGTCTTCTAGCTTGCCGAGGCGGAGAATATCACGTTTGAGGAAAAGGGTGATTCAGTCTGTGGATGATACAACCAGTGTAGTAGTTCTCAAGTTGGAGAATTGTTGAGATTGGTGAAGTCCGATCCACTATTTAAATTGGCAAATTTTCTTGAGAAATTGAAGTTGTGCGCAATTTCAATTTAAATTGACAAATTTTCTTGAGAAATTGAAGTTGTGCGTAATTTCAATTGGTCTTCTAGCTTGAAGACCCCTGCCGATGCAGAGAATATCACGTTTGAGGAAAATGGTGATTCAGTCAGTGGATGATACAACCAGTATAGCAGTTTTCAAGTTGGAGAATTGTTGAGTTTGGTAAAGTCCGATCCACTTTTTAAATTGGCAAATTTTCTTGAGAAATTGAAGTTATGCGCAATTTCAATTGGTCTTCTAGCTTGATGACCTATGCCGAGACGGAGAATATCACATTTGAGGAAAATGGTGATTCAGTCAGTGGATGATACAACCAGTGTAGCAGTTTTCAAGTTGGAGAATTGTTGAGATTGGTGAAGTCCGATCCACTATTTAAATTGACAAATTTTCTTGAGATATTGAAGGTGAAGTCCGATCCACTATTTAAATTGGCAAATTTTCTTGAGAAATTGAAGTTGTGCGCAATTTCAATTGGTATTCTAGCTTGAAGACCCCTGCCGAGGTGGAGAATATCACGTTTGTGGAAAATGGTGATTCAGTCAGTGGATGATACAACCAGTGCAACAGTTTTCAAATTGGGGAATTGTTGAGATTGGTGAAGTCCGATCCACTTTTTGAATTGGCAAATTTTCTTGAGAAATTTAAGTTGTGCGCAATTTCAATTGGTCTCCTAGCTTGAAGACCCCTGCCGAGGCGGAGAATATCACTTTTGAGGAAAATGGTGATTCAGTCAGTGGATGATACAACCAGTGTAGCAGTTTTCAAGTTGGAGAACACATTTGCGGAAAATGGTGATTCAGTCAGTGAATGATACAATCAGTGTAGCAGTTTTCAAGTTGGAGAATTGTTGAGATTGGTGAAGTCCAATCAATTATTTAAATTGGCAAATTTGGCATTTTTGGGAGCCAATTTAATTTGATAGTTGAATTAATTGCTCTGTTAATGGCTTTCCTTTATAGCTTCTCACGTGCCTTCCTCAGATTGGCAAATTAAGATCCCGCCAACCCAAACTCTCCCGCCTCTCTGGACTTTCTTTAATGGGCCGAAGAATTGAAGGAATTAAAAGCAGTTATGGCATGCCTCTCTCTCCTCGCGTTGGTTTTACTGCTCCAAAGAATCGCAAGTTTTCTCATGTTTCTTTTGGCTCACGGACGAAGAAGGAAGGAAAGCATCGCAGGAGCTTTTCTCCTTGATTTCTTCTTCCGCCTGTGGCTCTAGTGTAGAGAGAGAGAGAGAGAGAGAGAGAGAGAAAGAGAGTTCTTTCTTGTACGTCTCAAGCTAATAAAATCCTTTGCAACTCTGTGTACGTAATCAATTTGTCGAACCACATAAATCTATATTTGTCTGTTTCTCTATTTTCTGGTTTGCGAATTTGATCGGTCAATTTTTCACTTTATCACATTCATTTTTCACTTTATCGCATTCATTTTTCACAACAAGCCCCACAGTAGCTCCAACTCTGGAGACAACTATAAAACCCAAAATGAAAGCTTTATATTGCTTAATAAAGTTGCTATACGATAGAAATATATCCTAGTCACACCCAAGAACCCCTGCATGTTGCAGAAGAGAATTTCAGAGCACTCAATATGATGTTAGGAGCTCCCGAAGTTAGTGAAAAAGATTCTAAGAATTCTACATGGATTAGTTGCTCCTGGAGATGTCATCGTTGGAATCAAAGATTTCAGTCCCCCAATTTTAAAAGTAAAATAAAAATTAATCTGCCTGCCCAACGTGCCTGAAACAACAATAGATGGATACTAAACGAACATCAAAGAGATATAATTACATTGGGATAATTTGTTTGTGAATAGCAATGTTTTGAATAATACAATTAAATTCCAAGGATACTGGTCTTGAATAATACAGTTTATACAGATGCATAATTTCATTAAATATCATCTCGTTCCACCACCTTCTTATCATTCTTATCATCTACATCAATATGTAAATTCATATCTTGACATTCATATACATAGTAACCAATCAAAAGTCTTTTAAGGAAAAAAATAAATAAATAAAAAGAATTTTTATTATTATCCTTATTTACATTGATGTTGCAAACATTGATGCATTGGGTGTAGTATTTTATGTATTTTGATGACAAAGCAGGTTTCTAGTTAGATAGTAATTTTTTTGGTATATTAAATTTCAATATGTATTCAAATTTTAAGAAGCTAAATTGTCAATGTGCAACATCATCAAACAGATCTTAAAACATGAAGCAAATTCTGATCATACTTCAGAAAATTAATACATACATAATCAACAAAAGAATGTCTGAGTTGAGCCATAACATTAAACAATCAATGTGGAAATACCATCAACTGAACAGAAGCAACAATAACAATGCACAAACCTAAATAATTTCACACCTACAAAAGAAGAGAATACCAAAGATTTTTACAGCATATATGACACAACGGATGGGGACATGAAATTCATACGAGTTTAAAGGATCTATAAGTAATTTAGGTGTTCTAATTTTTTGCTTCTGATGAAGACTTGGGAATTGATGGCTTCCCAAGGATTGCTTTCTTCGCTTTCACAATTGAGCGCTTTACCTTGGAGAATATGTTTGATTCTCGCTTACTCACCTCTTTGGTCGGTTTTGCATCCGCAGAATCAGAAGAAACAATTGAACCTTGATCCTTTGATTTCTCAATCTCTGCCTTTTCAGCTCCCAACTTTTCTTCCTCAGGTTTGTCAGTAGTATTCTGTAACACTTCCTCCTTTCTATTCTCAGAATCGCTAGCTTTGTTTCCCACCACATCGAGATCATTGGAGGCCTCATCTTGCTTCTCCTTAACTTCTTCTGATGCTATAATATCTTTCGCCGCCTCAGGAAATAGCATAGAAGTATCTAAATCTCTGGTTGTCTCAATTGGAGCTTCTGACTCATTTTTTGAACTCTCACTGTTGTTCTCCTCAATCACTTGATTAATTGACTTTTCTAGAGTAATGTTATCTTCTGGTACCTTCAATGAAGCTGCATCTTCACCTTTGAACCTTTCAATCTTCTCCTCTTCACCTGAAGAAACTTTATCACCCTCAGAAGAAACTTCACAGGCTTCAGGAATGGATGTCACTTCTGAAGATTGCTTATTGCTCTGCTCCTTTGTAATTTCAGCAGTTTCAGCTGCAGTAGGATCTGTGGACGTATCATGTAAGTTGGTCTTCTCAGCATCTGCATTCACATCTTTCTCCTTGCCAACCAACACACTTTTTGAACTTTCGCTCGTCTGCTTGATCACTTGATTAGGCAACTCTTCTGCAATTGTGATATCTTTTGATGCCTCCACTATTGCATTTTCACCTTTCAAGCTTTTGCTCTTCTCTTCATCACCAGCGAAAACTTCATCACACTTAGAAGGGATATCAATGGCTTCAGAAGTGATATCGAGTTCCTTGGATGCCACTTCAAAAGCTTGCTTATTGCTATCCTCCTTAATATTCTCAGCAGTTTCTGAGGCATTTAGTTGATCAGAAGCGACTTCAGCTGCTGAAGGATCTGTGGATGTATCAACCAATTCTCTCTCTTCGGCCTCTGCATTCACATCTTTCTCCTTGTCAACCAACTTATCTTCAGGTGGAGCTTTGTTCTCACTCGCTGAACTCTCACTCTTCTTCTTCTCAATCACTTGACCAAGTAACTCTTTGACGGTGGTGATGTCTTTTGGCGTCTCTACTGAAGTTTCAGTTTCAACTCTTAAGATTTCACTCTTCTCCTCACCTGCAGAAAGTTTATCATCCTCGGCAGGGACTTTACTATCTTCAGGAGCAATATTGAGTTCTTTGGATGTCTCTTCTAGAGCTTGTTTATTGGTCTTTTCCTCAGCAATCTCAGGGGCTTTTACTTGTTCAGAAGAAACTTCAGCTGCAATAGCATCACTGGATGTATCAATTAAGTCTCTCTGTTCATCCTCTACATACAAATTCTTCTCTCTGTCAACAAATTTATCCTCAGTCGGAGCCACCACCTCATCTGTGGATGTATCCATTAAGTTTGCAATTTCAGCCTCCGAATTCACATCTTTCTCCCTGTCAACCAACTTATCCTTGTCCGGAGCTTCCATCTCACTTTTTGAACTCTCGCTCTTCTGCTTGATCACTTGATCAGGCGACTCTTCTACAATTTTGATATCTTCTGGGGCCTCCACTAATGTTGAATCTTCACCTTTCAAGCTTTCCCTCTTCTCTTCATCACTTGCAAAAACTTCATCACCATCAGAATGGACATCACTAGCTTCAGAAGCGATATTGAGTTCCTTTGATGTCACTTCCGAAGCTTGTGTATTGCTGTCCTCCTTTATAATCTCAGCGGTTTCAGAGGCTTTTACTTGATCAGAATAGACGTCAGCTGCAGTAGTATCTGCGGATGTATCAACCAAATCTTTCTCTACAGCCTCTTCATTCAGATTTCTCTTCTTTTCAACCAACATATCCTCTGGCAGAGCTTTCTTTTCAGTTATTGAAATCTCATTCTTCTTATCAATCACTTGATCAAGTGACTCTTCCACTGAGGTGATGTCTTTTGGTGCCTCCACAGAAGTTGTAGCATCAACAGTCATGCTTTCAGATTTCTCCTCACCGGAAGAAATTTTATCATCCTCAGAAGGGACCTCACTAGCGTCAGGAGCAATACTGAGTTCCTTTGATGTCTCTTCTAGAGCTTGCTTATCGCTCTCCTCCTCAACAATCTCTGGGGATTTTATTTGCTCAGAAGAAGCTTCAGCTGCAATAGCATCTGTGGATGTATTAATGAAGTCTCCCTCGTCATCTTTTACAATAACATTTTTCTCCTGGTCAACCAATTTAACCTCGGTCGAAGCTGCCAAATCACTTACTGGAATCTCAATCTTCTCCTCAAACATTGGATCAAGCAATTCTTTTACTGCAGTTATATCTTTTGGTGCCTCCGCTGATGTTGATTCTCCAAGTATCAAGTTTTCACTCTTCTCCTCATCACCCACAGAAACTTTACCAACCTCAGTAGAGACTTCACTAGCTTCAGGAACAATATTGAGTTCCTGAGACGTCACTTCTAGAGCTTCATTTACAATCTCAGTAGTTGTAGGAGCTATTACTTGCTCAGAAGAGACTTCTGCTTTTGTAGGATCTGTAAAATTATTAATCAAATCTCTCTCTTCAACAGCCTTAGCATTCACCACTTTGTCCTGGTCAACCAATTTATCCCCTTCACAAAAATTGCCGCCTTCCAATGAAACTTCAGCCACTTTTGGCACAATATCAATGTTATCGCCTTTCAAAGAAGTCTTTTCCTCCTCCTCAACCACAGCACCAGGCTCAGAAGCTTTTACCTCTTCAGATGAAACATTAGCAAATAGAGGAACATCATCAGGAACGGTGGATGTCTCTATGCTGCCTTCAACAATCTCATCATCCTTCTTGACCTCAACTAGTTGGGAAACATTTTCATCAGATTGCAGTTGAGCTAAATCAGGTTTAGCTTCTAAATCCTCATAAATTCTGGCTGAAGTCTGTATTGTCTCCACTTCCGAGCCATCATCCTTTTTCTCGACCACTTCTGCAACTCCTGAAGGCCTGATTTCATAGGATGAGAATCCAACAACTTCACCTCCAGCATCAATTGTACTCGCATCTGAAATTGGCTCTTCAGTTTCTGTACTCTCTTTCGATTTCTGTTCTTCAAGAGAGCCAAATTCAACCTCTGGATCTTCCACAAGCGCCTCTTCACTGGTAAGAGTACTAGGATCAACATTTTGTTGTATTGTTTCAGAAGCATCAGGAAGAACTACAGCATGACTTTCGTCGGGAACTAGCACCTGAATTTCATCTTTTGAATCTTCTGACTTGTTCAATTTGATATTGACTTTGTCTTTTGAGGAATCTGGGTTATCCACTTCCTGCGTCTCAGCCACAATATCTCCATCTTCAGAAATATCCACACCAGTTGAAGCCAAGAGTGCCACATCTTGTTTTCCTTCATCATCAGATGTTGGCTTAACTTTAGTATCTTTCAAATCTTCTTTTTTGTATTCTGAAAACACAGGTTCTTGGGATGTGAATGTCTCGGATGAATCACTTTGCACAACACTTGGGGTTTTATCAGCGCCATCAGCTTGGCTTTGCAAGTTTATTTCCTTGGCCTCTTCTTTCACATCGTTTTCCCTGTCGACCAATTTATCCTCAGAAGGAACTTGCGTCTCATTTATTGAACTCTCTCTCTTCTTCTCCTGAACCACTTGATCAAGTGGCTCCTCTGCGGTAGTGATATCTTTTGGTGCCTCCACTGAAGTTGCAACTTCGCCTTCCAAGCTTTCACTCTTCTCATCGCCTGCAGAAATTTTATCACTGTCATAAGGGACTTCACTCGCTTCAGAAGTAATATTGAATTCCTTGGATGACACTTCATGAGCATCATTTGCAATCTCAATAGTTTCAGGAGCTTTTACTTGAACAGAAGAGACTTCAGCTTCTGCAGGGTCTGTGATTGTCTCAACCAAATCTCTCTCTACAGCCTCAGCATTCGCCTTTTCCTTATCAACTAATTCATCCCCTTCCAAAATGTTTCCTTCTTTAAATGCAACATCAGCTACTCTAAGCACGGTATCAAAGTTATCACCACCAGGCTCAGAAGTGTTTTCCTCTTCATATGAAACTTTAGCAAGCGGAGAAATGTCATCAGGAACAGCGGATATGTCGATGCCGCCTTCAACAATTTTATCATCCTTCTTGACATTAACCCCTTCAGAAAAAATTTCATCAGATCGAGTTTGAGCAAAATCAGGGTTCACTTCAAGACCTTCATGAATTTCAACTGGAGTCTGCATTGTCTCCACTTCCGCAACTCCTGAAGGCTTCACATCATCAGAAGATGGGCCAACAACTTCACCTCCAGCATTAGTGCCACTAACATTTGAACTTGGCTCTTTAGTTTCTGCACTCCCACTTGATTTATGTTCTTCAGGAAAGCCAGATTCAACTTCTAGATCTTTCACAGGTACCTTTATACTGGAAAGATCAGTAGAAACCAAAGGTGGTTCCACTGGATTGCTGTCATTCTCAGACGCTAGCTTGGTTTCAACATCTTTTAAATCTTCTGTTTTGGATTCTGAAAAGGCAGGTTCTTGGGATGCGGATTTCTCAGTAAAATCACTTTGCACAACACTTGGGCTTTCACGAGCACCATCAGCTTGGCTTTCCAAGTTTATTTCTTTGGTCTCATCGTTCAAATATTTCTCCTTAACAACCAATCTATCCTCCGAAGAAACTTGTGTGTCACTTACTGAATTCTCATTCTCCTCCTCAACCACTTGATCAAGTGGTGCAGCGGTGGTATCTGTTGATGCCTCCACTGAAGTTGCAGCTTCGCCTTTCAAGCTTTCACACTTCTCGTTCTTCTCCTCAAACACTTGCTCAAGTGGTTCTTCTGCAGCAGTGGTATCTCTTGGTGCCACCACTGAAGTTGCAGCTTCGCCTTTCAAGCTTTCATTCTTATCATTCTTCTCCTCAATCAGTTGATCAAGTGGTTCTTCTGCAGTGGTGGTATCTGTTGGTGCTTCCAATGAAGTTTTCAAGCTTTCACTCTTCTCATTCTTCTCCTCAACGACTTGATCAAGTGGCTCTTCTGCAGCAGTGGTATCTGTTGGAGTCTCCGCTGAAGTTGCAGCTTCGCCTTCCAAGCTTTCAGTCTTCTCTTTCTTCTCCTCAACCACTTGATCAAGTGGTTCGTCTGCGACAGTGGTATCTATTGGTGCCTCCACTGAAGTCGCACCTATGCCTTTCAAGCTTTCACTCTTCTCTTTCTTCTCCTCAACTACTTGATCAAGTGGTTCTTCTGCAGCGGCGGTATCTCTTGGTATCTCTGCAGAAGTTGCAGCTTCACCTTTCAAGCTTTCACTCTTCTCATTCTTCTCCTTAAACACTTGATCAAGAAGTTCTTCTGCAGCGGTGGTATCTGTCAATGCCTCCGCTGATGTTGCAGCTTCACCTTTCAAGCTTTCACTCTTGTCATCCTTCTCCTCAATCAGTTGATCAAGTGGTTCTTCTGCAGTGGTGATACCTGTAGGTTCCTCCGATGAAGTTTTCAAGCTTTCACTCTTCTCATTCTTCTCCTCGACGACTTGATCAAGTGGTTCTTCTGCAGCAGAGGTATCAGTTGGTGTCTCCACTGAAGTTGCAGCTTCGCCTTCCAAGCTTTCACTCTTCTCATTCTTCTCCTCAACCACTTGATCAAGTGGTTCTTCTGCAGCAGTGGGATCTATTGGTGCCTCCGCTGAAGTCGCAGCTTCGCCTTTCAAGCTTTCACTCTTCTCGTTGTTCTCCTCAAACACTTGCTCAAGTGGTTCATCTGCAGCAGTGGTATCTCTTGGTGCTACCACTGAAGTTGCAGCTTCGCCTTTCAAGCTTTCACTCTTATCATTCTTCTCCTCAATCAGTTGATCAAGCGGTTCTTCTGCAGTGGTGATATCTGTTGGTTCCTCCAACGAAGTTTTCAAGCTTTCACTCTTCTCGTTCTTCTCCTCGACGACTTGATCAAGTGGTTCTTCTGCAGCAGTGGTATCTATTGGGGTCTCCGCTGAAGTTGCAGCTTCGACTTCCAAGCTTTCACTCTTCTCTTTCTTCTCCTCAACCACCTGATCAAGTGGTTCTTTTTCAGCAGTAGTATCTATTGGTGCCTCCGCTGAAGTTGCAGCTTCACCTTTCAAGCTTTCACTCTTCTCTTTCTTCTCCTCAACTACTTGATCAAGTGGTTCTTCTGCAGTGGTGGTATCTCTTGGTACCTCTGCAGAAGTTGCCGCTTCGCCTTTCAAGCTTTCACTCTTCTCATTCTTCTCCTCAACCACTTGATCAAGTGGTTCTTCAGCAGCGGTGGTATCTGTCGGTGCCTCTGCTGATGTTGCAGCTTCGCCATTCAAGCTTTTTCTCCTCTCATCCTTCTCATCAACCACTTCATCAAGTTGTTCTTCTGCAGCGGCGGTATCTGTTGATGCCTCCGCTAAAGTTTCAGGTTCACCATACAAGCTTTCACTCTTCTCATCCTTCTCCTCAAGTGGTTCTTCTGCAGCGGTGGCATCTGTAGGCGCCTCCACTGAAGTTGCATCTTCGCCTTTCAAGCCTTCACTCTTTTCATTCTTCTCCTCAATCACTGGATCAAGTGGTTCTTCTGCAGCTGTGGCATCTGTTGGTGCCTCCACTGAAGTTGCAGCTTTGCCTTCCAAGCTTTCACTCTTCTCATTCTTCTCTTCAATCACTTGATCAAGTGGCTCTTCTGCAGCTGTGACATCTGTTGGTGCCTCCACTGAAGTTGCAGCTTCACCTTTCAAGCTTTCACTCTTCTCATTCTTCTCCTCAACCACTTGATCAAGTGGTTCTTCTGCTGCTGTGGCATCTGCTGGCGCCTGCACAGAAGTTGCAGCTTCACCTTCCAAGCTTTCACTCTTCTCATCAACTGCAGGAATTTTATCACCCTCGAAAAATACTTCACTAGCTTCAGGAGCATTGTTGAGTTCCTTGGATGTCACTTCCAGAGCTTCATTTACAATCTCTGTGGTTGCAGGAGATTTTACTTGATCAGAAGAAACTTCTGCTTCTGTAGGATCTGTAATTCTATCAACCAAATCCCTCTCTACAGCCTCAGCATTTACAACTTTATCCTTGCCAATCAATTTATCTTGAAAAACATTTTCACCTTCCCATGAAACTTCAGCCACATTCGGCGCAGTATCAATGCTATCACGTTCCAAAGAAGTATCTTCTTCCTCAACCACTACACCAGGCTTAGAAACTCTTTCCAATTCAGAAGAAACTTTAGCAGGTGAAGGAATATCATCAGGGACAGTGGATGTCTCCATTCCGCCTTCAACAATTTCATCATCATTCTTAACTCCAACTCCTTGGGAAATATTTTCATTAAATTCAGTTTGAGCTGCTTCATTTTGAGCTTCAAGATCCTTTTGAATTTTTGCTGAAATCTGTATTCTCTCCTCTTCCGAGCCATCATCCTTTTTCTCATCCACTTTTGCAGAGTCTGAAGGCTTCACTTCATAGGAAGAGGATCCAATAACTTCATCTTCAACATCAATTGTACTCAAATTTGAATTTAGCTCTAGAGTTTCTGTACCCTCTTTTGATTTTTGTTCTTCAGGAGAGCCAGATTCAACTTCTAGATCTTTTACAGGTACTTCTATGCTGGTAGGATTACCAAAATCAATATCATCTTTTTGTGGCACATCGGAAACAACAGGAGCAACTACAGTGGGAATTTCAGCAGGATTTTATTTTTTAAATCTTCTGACTCGATCATTTTGATTTCTACATTGTCCTTTGAGGACTCTGGATTAGGTGCTTCCGGCATCTCAGCCTTAACATTTCCATCTTCAGATGTATCCAAACCAGTAGAAAATAAAGGTGCTTCAACTGATTTTTTTTCATTCTCAAATTTTGGCTCGATTTCAGTATATTTCAAATCTCCTGTTTTAGATTCTGAAATTCTTGGTTCTTGGCATGTCGATACCTCAACAAAATCACTAGATTTTTCTTGTACTTCACTTGGCGCTTCAAGAGCACCATCAGCTTGGCTTTGCAAGTTTCTTTCAGTTGTATCAACAGTTGGTTCTGAAGAATTAGAAACCTCAGATTCCTCGAGAGAATTCCCTACCACTCCAACCTTTTCATGCTGTTCATCCTTCTTTGTTACATCGGTAACAGAAGCATCAGCAGGTTCAAGCGCTTGTTCTGAGATGCTAGCCGTAGATTCCATCCCTGTCAAGCCATCATCTTTGCTCTCATCTTCCTCCTCTTTTCCTGCAGCTTCCTTGGGCTGAAAAATAATCTCTTCACCATCAACACATTTACTAGCATCACCAACATTTTTCTCCTCCGCAGGCTGCATAAATTTGAACAAATTGTGGTGTCAGTTAATGAAATTCATTTTACCTATCATGATAAATATAAAACAAGGAAATGCACACAATTACATGTGGTGAAAGAACCCTGAAGCTCCAAGGCATTTACTATTTATAAAGAAAAGGTAATCTACAGCAGATTGTTGTGTACGGCTCATATATCATATAAGGGACAGACATATGTTGGAGCGGAACGGAGCGAGCCAGTGAAGCGGAGCCAGCGAGCGAAGCCTCGCGAGCGTAGCGGAGCTCGCAAGCGGAGTGGAACGGAAGCATTTGTCCAATCAGGGGACTTACATTATGTGGGTTGGGGGTGGGGGGGGAAACACCCCTGCGGTACGGTACAGGGGTAATTTTGTAATTACATATTGTGCACTAGGGCTATATATATATGTGTATTGTAACCCTAATGCTGTATCTTGTACTCTTTTTTTTGAATTGAAGAAAGTCTCTGCTATACCCCCGAGGACGTAGACTTATTTGCCGAACCTCGTTAAATCTCTGTGTGTTCTTCTGGATTTGTGTTGATTCTTGTGTTTTTTTGCCCTAAATTTCTCAACACAGATTTATGGCATGAGTTTGGTTTGAAAGAATTGAGTATTAAGGAAATATTATTCACCTCAAAATTACATCTTGATTGCTTAGTTTTGGTGTAGTTCATAAGAAATTGAATTTACTTAGAAGATTAGAACATATGCGTTTTCCCTTTATGATCTCTACATAGACCCAGTGAATCACAAAAGTAAAACTGAAGAGTTAATAACTTGATGTTGTGTTCCTTCTTCAATTTATTGGTTATTCCTTCCAATAAACCAAAAGAAAGAAAGTGCTTTCCATTTAATTTCTCCCTAACCAACCAAATGGGTGAAATCTATTTTCAAATCTAAAGGTGTGTAATTATCTTGATTTCTTTATGAAGTGTGGAGGATAGGATTAAAAACAATTAATAGAATTAATGCAGCTCGAGTAAATTCAAATAAAAAAAAATGTGTATAATTCAGAAAGTTGTTATGCAAATTTTCCTCAAAGACATGCACTTTAACTAAAACGCTGTGCTGTGGAGCTGCTTTGTATACTTCTTTCAATTTCCATATTGGAGAATGTAACAATTTACTTGAATAAAATTTTGAGATTTATGACACTTGTAACTCACACATTCTAATATTAGCCATGAACTCTGAAAAATGCTAAAAATGTTCTGAAGTAAATCATTTCCAATAGTTCAGATAGTTTAGTTGCTGATGCTTGTGAAGAATGTTAATTATTCTTCTCAGATTTAATATTATCAACGGTAATACTAATAAAAAAATTCTAATTAACTTAAATATACTGCTTCTTTTATGCATTGCTATGAGCAAAAAAAAGCTTTCCCCAGCATCATCACAAGACGATAGATGCATACCTTTATAGTTTCTCATTAATTTCATTTTGCTAAAGTCTGAAAGGCTAGACTAAGAAACCATTCACCTAACTAAAAAACCATTAGATACATTTGGTAAGACAAAATGAATTAACAATATAATTTTCTTTTAAGAGAAGCCATACTGATGAAAAACCTTGAAAGTTTAGGCTCAATTTATATAGAATAATAATTGTTGAATTCCAAAATATCCTTCGGGTCACACCCAAGGAATAGAACGTTAGTTGGATGAGAAGAATAAGAAAAGAAAGAGTAAACAAGCACAAATAGAAGAAATTCTCTGAGAATAGAGCTAGTGGTCTTTTCTATAAGAATGACCCTCCTGTTTATAAGTCATAGGAAGAAGTCCGGTAAATTACATGATTATCCCTCATTTAATGAGAAAGTTACGATTATTTATGAGTCGTTATATTTTTAGATATTTGTAACCGAATTAGGCATATTTTGACCTTGCAACCGCTATTGACGTCTTTTCATATCTGTAACTGCCCTAGGCACCATTTCGTAATTGTAACTACTTGGCTCGGTCATGACTTATTCGTTCAATTGGCAAAAAAGTCATTTGGCCAACTGAACTATATTCGGTCACCTTTTTCCGAGGAATCCATTGTGAAGATTTATTGTCCTCTGGGAGGATTATTCCATCAGGCAAAGAGCACATTACCGTAATCTAACAGATAGTCTATCTTCGGTTAATGAATCTATATAGTAGGAGTCCTTGTTATTGTTGAGTATGGAGCCTGGTTAAAAAAAAAGAGAAAGTACTTGTTCCCGCTGCTCCCACCTCCTTTGCCTGCGACACAATGCTTCGCTTAGCCTCCCGCCTACAATTCGTGAAACGTTGCCGCCCCCCGCTCCTTTAATTCTCGAATAGGAGCCTCCTCCATACCTATCTTTTGAGATCGACTGCTATAGGAGTAGAGAGTAAAAAATCCTTTTTTTTTGCTTGATGTGTGAGGTTTATGGAGAAGAAGACAAAGTGAAGCGGAGAGAATAAAAAGACTTTTATTTTAATTTTCTTTCTTCTGCTATTGACTTACGGTGTGTAGGAAGGAGAGAAGAGGAGAGAGTGATTGACTGTGTAAATCCTCAAGTAGTAAAGTCCTCTGCAACTCCGTGGAAGTAGACAATTTGTCGAATCACATAAATTTGTGTGTTTCACTGTATTTTCTGGTTTTGCAAATTTTCTCGTTCTATTTTTTTGCTTCGTCGTCGATCGTTCTATTTTGTATATATGCCACAACAATTGATATTAGAGTCATGGTTCGGATCTGAGGAAAAATGATGATTGCAGATGAAGTGAATGTTTCAGAGATCGAGAAGTTATATAACACAAATTTTAGTTACTGGATGATGCAGATAGAGAACAACCTCTATGGGAAAAAACTTCATCTTTCGTTATTGGGAAAAAATCAGACAGAATGGATGAAGCTGAATAAAATTTGTTGGATCGACAGTTTCTGGGGGTTATTCGATTGACCATATAGAAAAGAACTATTGCATATCTCATGACAGCCCTGTTAGGTATGTATGAAAAGTCATCGACGAATAATAAGGTATATCTGATGAAAAAGTTATTCAATTCAAAGATGACAGAATGTACATCTGTGTACAACACCTGAATTATTTTAATACTATCACAAATCAATTTTTCGACTGTGAAAATTGAATTTGATGATGAGATATGTGCACTGATCCTGTTAGCTTTATCGTCAAATAGTTGAGAAGTCATGAGGATGGTTGTAGTAATTCTGCAGGCAAATCTAAGTTAAAATATGATGATAATCGTGATTTGATTTTAGTTAAAGAGGTGCGCAAGAAAGACTCTTACGAGACTTCAGGTTCGAGTTCAGCATTAAATGTTGACTCCAGAGGGAGATCACACGACATGAACTCGAACAGAGGGATATCAAAATCAAAGCACAGAGGCAAAAGCAAGTCAATGTTTGATAAAAAAAGTAACTTGTTAGAATTGTGACAAAACTGACCACATAAAGAGGAACAACAGAAAGCCCAAAAAGACAGAAAATGATAGCGCAAATGTGGCAACTGAAGAAGCACAGGATACACTACTGCTAGAAGTTCATAGTTCTGTTGATGAATGAATGCTGGATTCAGGGGCTTCTTTCCATACAACTTTCCATCGAGAATTGATGTAAAATTATGTTGTAAGTGATATTGGGAAAGTATATATGGCATATGTAGAAGCTTTGAATGTGGTAGGAATGAGAGACATTGATATTGCACTTCCAAATAAGAACAAGTGAACTCAGCAAAAGGTCCGACACATTCCTGAACTGAAGAAGAGCCTCATTTCTGTTAGGCAGCTTGATGAGTGTGGACATTCAACAATGTTCTCAGATAGCATCCGTAAGGTTAATAAAGAAGCTTTGGTACTGGCTCGGAGTAAGAAAACAGGTACGTTATATATGACTATTGGTTTAATTAACAGTATTGATACTACTGTGACAGGAAGCACAACAGAGTTGTGTCATTGCAGGCTTGGCTATATGAGTCAGAGGGGTATGAAAGAACTTCAGTCCATAGGTAAGCTAGACTGAAGTCAGTTTATCTCAGCATGTGTGAGAGTTGCATTTTGAAGAAATAGAGGAATGTTAGTTTCTTAAAAAGTGGCAGGACGCCAAAGACAAGAAAGTTGGATATTGTACACAGATGTGTGGGAACCTTCTCCAGTGCCATCTCTTGGAGACTCATTACTACGTCACATTCATTGATGATCACAACAGAAATGTATGAGCTTATTTATTGAAGTGTAAATTTGATGTATTTAATGTGTTTAGGATTTGGAAGACCATGGTTGAGACAAAGACAGACTTAAAGCTTAAATATCTGAAGTCTGATAACGTTGGTGAGTACATTGACGGTGAGTTCAAACAGTATTATGCAGCTCAGGACATCAGAATGGAGAAGATCATTCCAGGGACACCACAGCAAAATGGTGTTGCAGAGTGCATGAACAACACAATTAATGAGCGTGCTAGATACATGAGATTGCACGTCGGAGTACCACCTACTTTCTGGGCAGAAACGGTTAGCACTGCAGTTTATTTGGGATCATCCGTTCCATTAAATTGTGAATTGCCTGAGGAGGTCTGAAGTGAGAAAGAGGTCAAATTTTCTCACCTTAAAACCTTTGGATGTCTTTCTTATGTTCTAATTAATCCTGATGCTCGAAGTAAATTTGTGGCTAAGTCAAAGAAGTGTTATTTCATTGGCTATGGAGACAAAGCATATAAGTATCGTTTCTGGGCTGATCAGAATCGGAAGATCATAAGGAGCAGGAACATGATTTTCAATGAGAAAATTATGTGCAAAGACAAGTCCAGTACAGTTTCTGAAATTACACTGCAGGAATCTGACTTGGTAAGGTTTGATGATTTACCAGAAGTCACAGTGCATGGCAGGGATGCAAGCGACGAGAAGAATGGGTCTGGGGCACCCATTCATATTGTTCCATAGTCAGTTTCAGAGTCATCTACCCCTACAACTACAGTTCACATGTCAGAAAGGATTAGACGTTCTCCACAATGTTATTCTCCAACTTTAAACTATATTTTGCTGACAGATAGTGAAGAACCACAAAGTCATGAAGAAAACTTGCAAGATAAAAATTCGAGCAAGTGAGAGCTGACCATGAAGAAGAAGATGAATTCTCTGCTAAAAATTCAGACATGGGAGCTGACAGGTCTTCCACCAGGGAAGAAGACATTACACAACAAGTGGGTGTATGGGATGAAGAATGAGCATGATGACAGTAAGAGGTACCTGGCTAGACTTGTTGTAAAAGGCTTTCAGTGAAAACATGATATTGATTATTCCGGGATTTTCTCTCCTGTGATGAAGCTTACAACCATCAGAATGGTATTGTCTATGGTGACTACTGAAGATCTCTTTCTTGAGCAGTTAGATGTAAAAACAGTCTTTCTTCATAGGAATCATGAAGAAGACATCTACATGCACCAACCTGAATGGTTCGTGGTAGAGAGAAAAGAAGACTCAGTTTGTAGACTGAAGAGCTTCTAGATAGTGGTACAAGAAATTTGATAATTTCATGCACAGTGCAGGGTACAACAGATGTCAAGCAGATCACTGTTGTTATGTCTGACATTTTGACAATTCTTACATTATTTCACTATTATATGTGGATGATATGCTTATTGCAGGGGCTAGTATTGATGAGATCAATAATCTGAAGTAGCATATGTCAGAGCACTTTGCAATGAAGAATTTGAGAGCGAAAAAGCAAATCATTGGCATGAGGATTGTTAGAGATAGAGGCATAGATATGTTGAGACTCTCTCAGACTGAGTATGTGAAAAATGTACTTAGCAAATTCAATATGAATAAGGCCAAACCAATTGACACACCCTTAGGCAGTCACTTCAGACTTAGCAAGAATCAGTCACCCAAGTGAGAGGAGGAACGAGACCACATGAGTAAGGTTTATTATGCTTCAGCTATTGGTTCACTTATATATGTTATGGTTTGCACCAGACCTGATATTGTTCATGCAGTGGGAGTTGTTAGCAGATACATGAGTAATTCAGAAAAGGAACATTGGGAAGCTGTGAAGTGGAGCTTGAGGTACCTAAGAGGTTTTTTAGAAACTTGCTTGTGTTTCTCAGGAAAGAGTTCAGAGATACAGAGCTATGATGATGCTGATCTAGCTGGAGACATTGATAGCAGAAGAAGTACTACAGGCTATATTTATACTATTGGTGACACAACAGTGTCATAGGCTGCAAAGGAGATGATATGGCTGCAGGGCTTCTTAGAGGAATTGGGCAAGAAGACGTTGTAGCCTATATACCGGTCTCCAAGAAGAGATTTGTTGAATATGGAGTCCAGTTAAAAAAATAAATAAATAAAGAGGAGAAAGTACCTTCTCGTGACTATGATTCGTGAAACGAAGTCGCCCCACGCTCCTTTAAGTCGCGAACAGGAGCCTCCTCCATACCTATCTTCTGTGATTGACTGCTATAGACGGAGAGAGTAAAAAATCTTTTTTTTTTGGCTTGGTGCGTGAGGCTTATGGAAAAAAAGACAAAGTGAAGCATAGAGAATAAAAAGACTTTTATTTTGATTTTCTTTCTTCTGTTGTTGGCTTACGGTGTGTGGGAAGGAGAGGAGAGAGGAGAGTCCTTTTTTGTAAGCCTACGTGATCGATTGTGTAATTTCGTAAGTAGTAAAATCTTATGCAACTCCGTATACGCAGACAATTTTTCGAACCACGTAAATCTGTGTATTCCGCCGTGTTTTCTGGTTTTGTGAATTTTCTCATTCTATTTTTTCGCTTCGTCGTCGATCGTTATATTTTATATATATACCACAATAGTTAGAAGACTCTTATTCTTGCAAATACTCTGCGTGTTGGTTAGATTGTTATCAGTATCAGTGCATTGCGCTCCTTGGTTTGATCGGACTAACACTCAATTGCCCATAGTTCGTCAACTAGAGTGTTACTGAATTGCTTGGTTTGTTGCTACTCTATTCGTGTGATTCATTGGATCTTCTCGAGATTCGTGCTACCACATTTTAGAAATACATAATTAATTCTCTGTTTCACTTACTTCTTTGAAAGTGACAACTAGCATAAGAATAAGAGGAATTAAATGAAACAATTATTTTCTTATTGAATGATAAGAATTGTCAATAGTTATACTTTCTGGATTTCCGTGCTGCTTTCCCCTATAAATAGGGCGTGATCAATGCTTTCTTTACTCACTTCTGGAATTTTCTTACCCTTCGGTTGCTTATAGTGGTGGACAAGGATGTTGGTTGCTAAGAAGACTGTGAGTGAGGAAACACTGATGAAGGCCTTCGGGCTTCCCACTTCAAAGATTCGCCCTTCTAGGAGTGAGAAAAGAAGGAAGCCGAAAAGTTCTCATTCCATCCTGAAGAAGAAAACGGACGAAGAGGGTCAATCGAGAGGAGATCGGGAGATGAGAGAAAAATGATTGGCACCAAAGGGCCAACCAAAAGGACCATGCCTGAGGGGTCCAAGTTGGTAAAGCATCCGGTGATGAAGAAAAATGGGTGGAGGAGATTGGACAGTCTTCCCACTCACTGCCACTCCTGGAGGTGAGTAGTCGGAAGGGTGTGCACATCGCTGATATGTTTGTTTTGGCTCCCAACCCAATCAGCTAACAACCAGTGCAGCTGCCGCCTCAAGAGCAGGGGCAAGTGGAAACGACTGCGCAAGCTTTTCCCCCATAAGGTACCCTTACTCAGCCTTCAACCGATGGTGCCCTGACTTGGCCTTCGGCTGGAGGGGCTGTTCAGGGCGCTGCTCGACCAAAAATTATCTAAAAAAAATTATATTAACAGTTTAACTAATTTGGCTTTTGAGAGTAAACAAGGCAGTGTGCTAGAAAGGTATCTGAATTGCATATCAAAAAGATCAAATATATATTAAACAATCATCAGTATCTTTGAGCACAGAACACGCTTTTTAAGCTTATAAAATAGTAAATATAAGAATTTTTATTTTTTTAATTTCGTGATTGAATAATACTTAAAACCAGGGACCTTTGGAACTGAAACTGTGAATTAAATCATACAAGAAAAAGATACGAAACCTTGAAAACAAAAAAAATCTACTTGAATAAAACAGAGGTTTCCATTTCATATTAACTTTTATAGATCTAATCATCATCCATGGATGCTATCCGCTTAGAACATCTCGATCAAAATTTGATTAGATTTGTTTTGAAACAAGCATAAGATAATTTTGACGGATTGCTTTTATATTACACTTATCTCAATCAAACACAATAATTCTGAAATTTATCATAACCAAATTAGTCAGAATTTCATCTCCCAAATACATTCCAAACAACTTGCTGACGGTTTATCATATGCGCCATTACAGGATAAAAGCATATTAAAAAAAAATACAAAGAAAACTGCCCAGCAAAAGAGAAACTAAACCAAAAAAAAAAAAAAAAAAAAAAAAAAAGAAATCTATAGAATCAATAGCACACCGCCAAGCTTTTCAAATTACCAGTGAAATAAAAAAACCAGAAAAAAAAAAAGTTTAAAAGGAGGCAGAAAAAGACAGAGAAAAACCCAGTGCAGAGTAAATTCCTCAGGCGTTTCTCCCAGCATTTCATTTCGGATTACAAGATACCAAGAACTTCATCTCTTTCAAATTTTCTCAACTGATTGCAATACCAGCGCTTCACCTCAACCAGTTATTATGATTCCCGGAAAAGGAAAACAATAAAGCGGCGAAACAAAAGTAAAGTGAAAGCAGCTTAGGTTTTTGAGCTTCGGCTCTTACCTCATCAATACTTCGATCTGTAACCGAACTCGCAGAGGCCATAGATTCTAGAATAGGCACCAGAAGGTAGAGAGGAAATACAGAGTTGGGGAATTGAAGAGTTGGTGACAGAGAGAGAAAGATAAAGAACAAACATACTGGTTATTGGTGATTCAAAGCCTATAACCTCAAAGCAAGAATACAAATACAATACCTGTGGATCTGTCTAGCCTGGCATGTTTGTGGCCCCCACTATTTCATTTCAATTCTTTAAGTGAGAAGAATCTATCAAATAACTAAATTTGATAATAACATAAGATAATATATATAGATATATATTAATGAATTATTCTACAATTTGATAGGTAGGGTGCAAATGAGCCGAACACGAACACGAGCTCGTTTATATTTCGAGCTCAAAAAGTGTGTTTGTGTTTGACTCGTTTGCTTAGCGAGCCGAACACGAGTCGTTCACGAACAAAGAGTCATTTTGACAACTCTAATCACGTAATCAAAAAATGTTAAGGATTGAGGCAAAATTTAAAACATCATTTGAATCTAATATAATAATTTTTATTCTATTTTCTTAATTAATACTTTTAATTTATTATAATTTTTTATAGCCTTGTAGTCAATTATATTTTTTTAAAAATACTATTCATCATATATATATATGAGTAGTATTTCAAGCCAATAAAATTGTCTACATCCTCGGAGATGCAGAGGATTTTACTACTTCGAGGAATTACACTGTCGAGCGCCTCGACGTTTGCAAGAAAATCTCTATTTTCTTCTCTCTCTTCCTCTCTCTCTCTCTTCATCTCTTTCTCTTAGCTCTCAAGAGGACTTCGCTTAGTCTTGCTTGGCTTTTTATATGTATCTGATAAAGCCGTCATGAGATCTGTAATAGTCCTCTCCTTGATGACGTTGTGGGCAACATATCTCGACAGAGTTAATCGTATAATATATATATATATATATAATTGATTAGTAATATTTTGAGTCAAAACGAGCTATTCGTGAACAACGAGCCATTTAGACAGCCCTATTGATAAGGTAGATTATATAAATATTATTGGATAAATATATATATTTTTTTCTTTTTGTGTATGAAGAATAAGTTCACAAGTGGCGAGAGGTGGACAGGAGATATAGCAAGATTAGTCTGATTTTATCCTATTTTTATTTTGTTTTAAATCCCGTAATATTCGAGATTGCCTTCTAGTGTGCCATTAGTCTTCGGGAAAAAAATCATGTGTACCTCTCACCTCAAAATACGACAGCCTAGCATTTCTTATTTGTATGTTAGTTTTTTTTATGTATCATATTTGTATATTAATGAAATTATATAGTTATAAATTTTGCTAACTAAATATTGTATTTTATAAATAAGTAGCTCATTTTCTTAGGGTGATAGTAATATGGAGCATTTTCATATCTATCACCCACTTTCTATGTATTTATTTATCTAATATTTAAATTTATTTTTTCATATCACATAAAAAAATGTCATTAGTTTATATTTTTAAAAGTGAAATATATAATCTCTTGTAGCATATATATGTAAGAAAATTAAAATTTAGAAGCTAGATGTGTAAATATATAAGAATTGAGTGATGCGTATGTAGATCTATGTCAATATCACATAAAGGCAATATCATCAAATACAATTAAAATATGAGCATATCATGATAAACATGATCTAGGAGAAATTAATTGTCGTTCAAAATATGTAAATTATTGAGAAATTAGGGCGAAGAAAAAATAAGAATCAACATAAATTCAGAAGAACACACAGAGATTTAACGAGGTTCGGCAAAGATGTCTATGCCCTCGGGAGCAGAACGGCGAATTTCACTATTTCAGAGGAGTCCAGTTACATACCCATATGATTACATAATATATATATATATATATAGATAAAAAAACTCACAAATAAAATTACCAGCTCGTCATAGCTCCCCCCAACCCACTAAATTCTAAGAGACACTCATTTTCATTCCAGGAGACACATCTCTTCACTCCGAGAGACTCCAAATTCTGGTATATGAGTCATATCGAGCAAATCTCCACCTTGGCCAATATAGAGAAATACATATACCCAACAAATATCCACCTTGGTGAATATTCAGCTCATTAGGAGAAATACATATAACTAACATAAACTCCATATTTTCAACTATAATGTCCAAATTATCATAATGCTTAAAAAATATAACGCTTTTAATTACTAAAATATTATTAAAATTTATATACATTATTATTTCATCAGCTTTATCTGACCTTTTCAGTGAGTTGGTGTGAGAAAAGTGTAAAAGCACTCAAATTTTGCTAAATTTAAACATGGCAGCGACTGATGTCTTGAGCACATCTTCGCTATTTTTTGATCCTTTTGCAATAATTCACTCCATCAATTAGACTGTTACATTGAATTTTGGGTGTAATTAATGATTTGTCTATGAGGAAGTATGTGAGGATTTGTGCCCCACAAATCAGCCATTTCTATCATATTAAATAGAGATTATCTTCATGTGACATGTAATTGGCCTCTCTCTATACCCCAAATTATCCTCATAAATTTGACAAAATATTGTGTGTGCAGAACAACCAATCACGGCAAACTACATTGTTGAGTATCCACTGTGATTGGTTATCCGCACATACGATTATTCGTATGTAGTATTTTTTCTATAAATTGCTTTATCGTCATCCTATGAACTTGATCACCAACTTCCTTCTAATAACATATTAATTCGATGACACGCTAGTATCCACATAAGTTGGTCTTTCATTATAGCTAAAAATTCTTCAACTTTATTTAACATCATTGATTGCTTCTCTACCAATTAATGTGGTCATTAATGTTAAATGTGGGGTCTCTTAACTAGAATGTTATTATAATTATAGAATCCAGACTTATAGGAGATTTTATATAATGAGTGATATCAGGTGAGGTAAAATTCTTGTAACTCACTCTAATTATAGTTTAGCTAGAATAATGTGACAATTTTTTGAGGGGCATTTACATACATATCGCCCAATTATTATAAAACTATATATCTAATTCCTAAACTTTACTTTTGATATTTATTCCGCCTAAATATCACGTGAAAAACACCATTGTCTTGTTTACGTAAATACGTAAGAATTGACCGATATGCATGTAAAACTTCCTTTTTTTTATTCTTTTGAAAGTATAAATAGATAACATCTATGTAATTCCCTTCATGTTTTGATAACTAGCACATATTAGATGAATTTGAGATTCTTATTTTTTGAATGATTGATTGCAAGTTTGGGTTACTGCATTATCTATGCTCATCTATGAGGGATGAGGATTCTTTGTGACAATTTTTTTGGTCTGAGCAAAGGTTTCAAATCTGAGGAGACAGTCTTTATTTCTTCCTCATCAAAAAACTTTTTTATTGTTTTGATGATTTTGTCGGCTTCAAAATTCAATTTATGTAACTATTTTATTATAAGATACTATAAAGAATATATTTAAACTATACAAAAAAGAAAAATATTTGATTGTATTGAATTCTAATTTGTCTGTGAATCATGCCACATGAGTTAGAGCATAAGTAAAAAGAGAGAGATAGAGAGAGAGAGATGAGCGATGATGAACTATAAAATGTCTTGCTTGTTATCCCTTTTCTCATAAAATGATCTTCTTATTTATAGAGGAAATGACATAATATATGATATTACTTTTGTGCCCCTATTTTAATGAGAGTTGGACATGGTATTTTAGACAATTTACATGTATGGGTCTATTATTTGGTTGTCTTGTGACTCGGTCGACTGGTCTAGCATGACTTTGGCTTGGTAAGAGCGATTTGGCCGGCTTTTCTGAGTTGTACAGTCAATCGGAAGATCTTGATTATCTTTGGGTTGATAGGATTGACTCAATCAACTAGACTTTGTCGATCGGTTAGTTTAGCTATTAATCCTGATCTTTGGATGACGAACTCTTATTGGAAAAACGAAGCTAAGTTATCGAGCAGAGCTCGGGTCATCGTAACTGAACAAATAATTTATTCCTTAACGAGGGAGTCCTTTGAGATGATTGTGAGGCTTTATTGTACTGCCAGTTTTTTTTTCCCTGATGAGGAACTTCGGAGGCATTCGTAGGACAACAGGTGATGTTGAGGTGGTTGATTTTTTCCTAAGGTTGAATCTACCAAGCAGCATGTCAATTCCTTCGCTCAGTTTTCTGGTGGTGGTTAGCTCAGGTGCTGATATATTTGTTCTAGTGGGATTGGTTCAGACTTGAATCGTTTTTTTTTTCTTTTTCTGGCTTGGCTAGCCTTCATCCTTAGTTCGAAAATTGGGTAAGTGGGGCCTCTTGGTCTCCAGTCGGCAGGCACGCTTTTGTTGTACTTTCGTCCTTCTGAACTATGGATCTTCTTAGGATTTATACTGGCATATTTTTTATGTATGTATTTTAGTTCTTCAATTTTCTTAATTCTTGAAAGCGATATTGTGATAAGAATAAGCAAATTAAATGCAAAAATAGATATCTTTTATTTTCTAATCATAGTTTGAGTCATTGAACTCATTAGATTTCCTTGCCCATGATTTTTATAAATAGGATGTAAAGAGACTCTTTTGATATTCCAAATTTGCTCCGCATCACTTCATCTGAGTCAGTCGGCCTTCAAACACTTTTAAGTCAAATTTTGCATATGTAAGAAATTTTCATATGTTCATGTTTATTTTAGATGTGTGTTATATGCTCATGTGATAGAAAACTCATGTTTAAAATGATTTATGTGTTTATGTGTTTAAGAGATTCATGCCTGGATGGTTAAGTGATGTGATTGTATGTGAAGTGTAAAGATGTGGACTTGTATGAAAAATCATGTAGAACGCGAAGCATTTAGCTTATGGGTTTCACCCAAAGACTACTTACAAATCTATTATGTTTTAGAAAGTTGGAAGTTACATATATGAAGCAATTAGTAATAGTATTGCTTGGAAGATTAAAATATTTTAAAACTAAAATAACCTTGTCTTTTTAGTGAAGTAAACTTTAACTAAAAAAATGTTCTAAAATGTTCTAAAAATGTTCTAAAATATGCTAAAAAAATATAAATATTTTCATATATCTTACATCTTCAAATGTCATGCTTTGGAATTAGTGAATAAATCAAAATTAAAATTAATTATTTGATTATATTCTAACTAAAACCTTAAATTTTATTTTTAAGAGAAAAATAAACTTTTAATATAAATTAATTTGAACCCACATTGCTTTTAATTAAACTCTAATTAAGTTTAATATAAATCTTCAACTTTTGTTATAAACTCAACCAATTATAAAACTTAAGCAAATCCAATTATTTTATAAAATATCCAATCTTCCTTTTAAAACTTCATATTTTTAAAATTATCCAACTTTTAATCAAAACCATTTTTTAAATACTCAAAATACTTTAAAAATGAAGCTCATAACACTTTTTAAATTATAAAATACTTAACCATTTAAATTTTCAAAAGTAACTTTTTTTAAACCTTAAAATTGACAAATTGCCAAAAAATTCATAGCTTTCAAAAAAATTCATGATTTTTTTCTTGTGCTCAAAATATGTAAATCTCTTTTGATATGAAAGCTTAAAAAGTTTTGTTACACATTAGCATGCAAAAATGAGGTGAAAACTCCATATCAATTTATACTTAATATTTAATCTTAAGTTCAACTCATACATTTGATATTTAAAAATATATTTGTGTGTTAAAAAAAATACTTTATTTCTTATAAAAAAATATATTTTTGGATGAAAAGTAAATTTTTGTTTGAAAATATTAAACTTGAGAATGGAACTTAAGGAAACTTATGTGTTAGATATATAAGTATAACAAGGACTAAACGACATATATATGAATTTTTGTTCATGTGAGATTCAACATAGTATAGAAAACCAAATAGAGAATTACATAAGAATTTAAAACCAATAGAGACAAGAGAACATCAAATTATGATAGAAAACTAAAGGAAGTAGAAGAAATTAGAGCACGTGATTCTCATGTTGATCGACAATTTAGGAGAACAAAAAAAGCAAATCAAAATTAAAAAATATCAAACCCAAATAAAAATTTAAAATATATCAACTTAAACAACATAAACTACACTTAAGCAGATCAATTGTGAACCCTATGTTAGCCAACCTAGAAAAAAAAAACCCATGACCACACATTACCTCGAATAGCCCAGTCTTGAAGCATAAGTCAGATTATTAGGTTTTCTTAGCTAGTGCTAAGGACTATGACCTATAAATAATTAGTCTATAACCCTCTTAAGCTATATGGGTGCCATAGAATGAAGTAACTTAGGGTTATTGACAAAAGCACCTCTAACCACCTATATATAAGAAGTTCTACACTTTTCATTGTTATGATGTTAAGTGAAGAACTCTGATAATATGGTTGGTTAATAATTTAAAGCAACCAATGAACCTAAGACGATGGAAAGCCATTCTCCTAACAAAGTTTATATTTTATCTTAGGATTAGGATTTCACCACAATTTAGAAATCTTTCCTACTAAAGTCAAACCCTTCAATTTAAGAATCTTTTCCCTATAGCTTAGAAATCTTCTCAACTCAAATCTTTTAAAGTGAACCTTTCAAAACTTTCTCCCCAATTCAAACTTCATGATCAATCTTTTCAAACTAAAATTATCAAATTCATTTCAATTTCTCTTTATTTTATCCTAATCTTAATTGAACTCAACCATTTACAACAATCACAAATTCTAAAACTTCAGAATAAACCCTCTTCCAAGTGTTAGTTAATTCCTTTTGTTGGATCTTTCCATGATACATTGTTATTAGATTTTAAGTTTGAACCTTTGAACTCGATCCCCAGAAAGTTTTGAACTTGGATCCATTCACACCCTTGGAAATTCTAACTTTGAAATGTTTAACCTTTAATATAAGTCATTATTTAAATTGAGAGTTTTCTTTGGATTTCACAGCACGAGGCACCAAAATAAAATAAACATTATCTTACGCCTATAAGGTGGAGAAAAAACCCTAGTTAATTTGCACCCATAAATTTTAAAATTTTTATCATCTAAATGATAAGATTCATTTTAAGATAATATTTCCTCCCCTAACTATGGTATATTATTCTTTAAATAACGCATCAAATCATTTAGATATTAATCTTTTAAGATCTATGGTGGACACACCCGAGAAAAAAACACCAATATTGTATAAAAAAAGCTAGCAGATAAATCAGTTGTGTACCTCTTATTCTATGTGGAAGACATGTTGGTTATTGCAAAGAAGAAATATGAAGTATAGAAGTTGAAAGATATTCTTAGATCATAATTTGATATCAATGATTTGGGTGCATCAAGAAAGATACTTAAGATGGAGATTTGTAGATCAAGATCAAAAGAACTTTTGCATCTTCCTCAAATAAGATATGTTCAAACAATATTAGATATGTTGAAGGATGCAAAACCTATCTCTATTTTGTTGATTGTACAATTTAGGTGTTTATTTATTGAGATATCTCCAACTGCAGATATTGAAAAGGAATATATGGAGCATACTATATATGCTAGTATATTTAATTGATAGCTTAATGTATGCCATGATATGCACTTGTCTAGACTTAGCTCAAACGGTAAGCATAGTGAGCAGATGCATGACAAATCTAGGAAAGCAACAATGGGATGATGTAAAGTGGATTATGATGTATCTATGTTGCACTTAAAATACATATTTGATATTTGGCTCCTCTAAACCAGAGCATATCAGGTTTGTAGACTCCGATTATGTTGTTAACTATGATCGGATAAGGTTTATTATAAGATTTATATTTGCTCTAGGAGGTTGCGTAGTTAGTTGGAGATCTTCATAGCACACTATGGCTCTATCTACAGTTGAGGTAGAATATATGATTATTTCTAATGTTCTAAAAGAAGTTATTTGGTTGAAAGGCTTATATGAAGAGTTCAGTGGGAAGCTATAAAAAATATTATCTTTTATGATAGTCAAAGAGCTATCCATCGTAATGAAGATTAAATGTACTATGATGAACTAAGCACTTCAACATCAAATTCCATTTAATTCTAGATATCATCACATTGGATAATATTACAATTAAAAAAAATTAGTATATTGGAGAATTTCGTCGACTTGATGACAAAGCTTCTTCTAGCAACCAAGTTCAAACATTGTTTGGATTTTGATCATTATTCAATGTAAATGAACCTAATGAGATTTGGAGAGAGGAATGTAACTTGGAGCTTCACTTTTGGATTAATATCAAGGCAAAGTGGAGATTTGTGAATTAATACTTTGAAACTTCCTATGAACAAGCAACCAAGAGGCTTTGAATTCGGCATTGTCATAGCAACTTTCTTTTGTTAGCGAAGTTGTCACTCTGATTCTTTTATATATATATTTTTATTTACGGGGTTTTTCATGTAAATTATATGTTCTTAAGTGATTATGTGATCGATAATGAATAGTGTTACATATATATGTATATATATATATATATATATATATATAT
>NW_018165280.1:3978584-4013236 GCF_001263595.1 Phalaenopsis equestris
TATATATATGTATATATATATATATGTGTGTGTGTGTGTGTGTGTGTGTTTCCACACTTAATTGATTTTCTCCTTCGAATGATTCCGGTGGTTGATAACTTGTTGATTGTCGTGTCATCTTTGAATAATGAGTTTAGGAAGGATTGGTGCTCAATAATTCAATTCTTTTAAATCTTCAGAAAAGGTTAAATAATGATGAATCAATTTATGATTCAAATATTCATTCCATATTTAATTAAGAGGAAATTATGTTGTTTACAACAATTGATGGTGAGGAAAAGCATTTCCAATACAATCTCATTGTCGGCAAAAGTCAAGATTACTTTTTTCACTATCTATTAAATACTCGTCCAAATATCAAAATTCACAATATAACCTCGATCGCTATTTTTCACTTAAAAATAGTTTTGTAAATACATGATTTTTGCCTATGTATGTAATATAATGAACTTAATTACAATATACATGCATGCACTATTGCTGCAGTTTTCTATGAAAATGATTTAAAAACCTTTTGATGGCCGCTTTGAATGCTATAAATTGTTTTCAAGGAAGTAAGGGATCAACTTTCCTAAAGTCGTCATACTTTTAACAGATCTGTTCTTAAAAAGAAGATTCTCATCACAGAAAGCATTAGAAAGCAATAAAAAGCAACAAGAGTGTGATGACTGCATGAAAAGCAAGACAGTGAACAAAAAAATGTTCCAAATATACCCTTAATTTTCTATTTGCAAAAAGAGAATCCCGCCAACATATAATGAAATTATATACAGACTACATAGATAGCTCTATACATGTAATGAAACTACATGATTATGTACGTGTCGTTTCTTTTAGTATGTAGCAGAATCTACTGCCAAGAGAATCACAGGACAACAAAACGGGAAAAGGAAAAATCGCAAAGAAAATGCAAACAAGAACACCGATAACTTACGTTCTTCGGTTCATAAGACCTACATCCACGGGAGGGAATCAAGAAACAATTCACTTAGACAATCTTGAAGGTTACACTGCACAATTTCAATGACGAACCAATCTCTTCTAGCTGTCTATTGATTTTGATCTCGATACAAGCTTGTTTGGTTCCTCACCTTGCTCTCAAAATTTTTCTCACCCCTTTAACCCTCTCAACTCATATACATCATTATATATATATAGACAATGACTAATATAAAATGACCAATTAAACATTTTTCATAACCAAATGATGGTTGTACCCATTAGCTAAAGAAAACCTCCTTATAAACTGCGACATCTTCTTAGTTCACGTAATTGAGAATCATGGTAAGAGAATATTTGTACTCCATGATAGGCATGCTTGTGTACTCAAGAAAATAACATGCATATATTATTTGCATCTATTATGATGTCTCCATCTAATAGTTTCTTAGAAACTTATATTATTTCCTAACATTATAATTCAGGTCATATATAATTTTAATTTGAAGAAACATACAAAAAAGAAAGAGAGCGAGAGAGAGACAGGAGAGGAGAGAGCCAAGCAGCGATGGGCAAGAGAAAAATTTCAAGTAGGATTCTATCACACCCTCCTCTCTGTAATTATTCCCAACACCAACCCTCTATTATGAAAATATATAATAAATTAATCTCGGAAAATGTCGCTGTAACCAGCTATAGCTTTCGCCTTTCTTGGGAGATGTCGGAATAGACATGCTATCACGGAAATCAATGATAGAATTAAATTTATCAAAGAAATTTAAAAATTCTATCTTTAATTTAGAGTAGAAAAATGGTTATTATACATATATAACTATGATTCTAAGAAGAACACACAGAGATTTAATGAGATTCTGCAAAGATGTCTGTGTCTTCGGAAGCAGAGCGGCGACTTTCTTTTAATTCCAGAAAAGAGTACAGAATAGTTATAGGGTTACAAACAAGGCGTATATATAATTATGTCGTACAATATGTAATTACAAAATTACTCTTGTACCGTACCGCAGGGGCTAACGAAACTCCCATGATTGGACAGACGCTTCTGCTCGCGAGCTCCACTGTGCTGGCTCACTCTGCTCAGCATCTATCTGTTATCTGATATATGAGTCATAACTAACACAGATTATTCAGTTATAAAAGATGTTGGGGGTATATCTTACCGATCCTTGGATACCAAGCCCAAAGGCAGAAAAAGAGGAAAGCTTGGCTGGGGAACATGAAACCATGTTAGTGTGTCAGGGATTACTCATTTAGTCAATTTTGAATTATATTGGTCCAGCAAGAGAATAAAGAGACTTTAGCCTCTCTCACTCAGTCAATATAATTAATTTCATATGTTTCTACTCTACTGAGATAATTGAGAATGGCTATAAAAGTTTCTCTCTTTTTTGAGTTAAGAAATTTAATCGTGCTATGTATGTATGGCTGAATGTCGCCCGACCGACTCAAATTCAAGAGTAGATGGTGTACTAAGCCAGATCATTGAATACCCCATGAGCTGACTAACACGGGTAGTCGAGTCCCAACGGCCAAATAGAAGTTACCAATTCATCTGTTGCAGGCAACCATAAGTGTGATGTTTAATCGTGATTGCTCGCCAATTTGGCGAACGGAACAAGTCTGCATCATTGCCCAAGAGAGAGATTTAATCGGGAAGAGTAACTCATCCTGAAATTGAATTGTTCGAAGCCGAATTATCTCAAATGTCGGGTAGGCTGACAAAAATGTCACTTAACAAGCATTATGAAAAGCATGTGTCGAGATATGGAACTGTCAACGATGATATCTATTTTAATATTAAAGTAAAAAAAGAAGGACAAAAAATAATAAATCAGATATTTTTTTGTGATCTTTGTGTAATGAATAGTTATTTTATGACATACGAGAAAATCCTCTTAAATAGAGAAGAAATTGCAATGTAAATGTGACATGTTCTTTCCATTATGTCATTCTTTTTATGAAGAATAGTACTTCAACGCTTCTCTAGCTTATTATATAGTCCAGGTATGAGTCTAAGGAGAAATGGAGATCCAACATTGTATATTTAAAATTTTCTATTTTAAAATTATACGTAAATAATACTTTTTTGGGGATATTTGGGTTCATTTTAATTCTTATTTTTTTTATTATTATGTATATATTTTTACTTGAAATGATGTATGATTGGTATGTTATAATATGTTTAATTTTTTTTAAAATCATTTAAAATAAATTTTTGATGTTTTGAATATTTTTAAAAACAAATTAATTTATTTTTAAAAATAAATAATAAAAAACATAAAAAATGAATATGCTTAGAGTATTTTTAAAATAATGAATTTTGGCTAAAATCTAATAATTTTATATTTATCACTTCGCTTTTATAGCAACTTTAAAATAATAATAAAATAACTCTAGGTGTTTTCCTCAAGATTAAACAAACAAAAAATAAAGGAAAAAATATTACATGAGGAGTCCTGATGCATCAGAGTCTAATGATGGGAGCCACGTGTCAAATGGGCTCTATCGTTTTTAACACCGCCCAATACATATGTATTACTGTGGAGCCCACTTGACACGTGGCACCCTACCATTAGACTCTGAACGTAAACTACGTTAGGAGCCCTGATGTAATGTTCTCTCATAAATAAAGTGACGTTTTTAGCATAATGTAGTGTTGTACATATTTTTTTTTATTAAAAGTTTTCTATAATTAATTTTTAATCTTTGATTTTGTCTTTTATATGTATGTAAATGAGATGAAATTATAATTGATAATGATTAAAGGAAATACTTGAAATTAATTTTCTTCTCTTATTTGATTAAGAAGAAATTAAGTAAATAAATAACATTTTTTTTATTTTATTTGTGAGAAATGGTGTGTCTATTTGGAGGAGATGAATAATGATTCAACAACTTTTTTTCTTACATCTTTTACCAAATTTAGGCAGTATTTGTCAAAGAAAAAAAAAAAACAATGCATAAATATATTTAGATCAATTAAATTACCTATGAATTATATTAAAAACTCATATAAAACATGAAATTTTTAAATTAAAAATAAAAATTACATTCACCCTGTTCCTTCAAATCAAGTTTTTGAATTTATTATAGCTAATATCTAACCAAAATAACAGAATCTACAAATTCAAAGCATATTTTTATAGCAACCATATGTTCCATAGGATGGGTCTGAACACTGTTAGACATGCATGTGGTTGAGAGCACATTTGCATACTTACCACATAATTCCTATATATTTACAAATCTAACATCTAAACATCAATTTTTACATAAATGACACTTATGCATAAAAATGTGCATTTCACTTTTAAAAGTTAATAGTGATATTTTTCGAAAGATATGAGCGATATAAATGTAAGAAGTAAGGTTTTGGTATTAGATATTGTACATCAAAAAGGTGTCAGTGCAGATCTCACAGGGATCGGATGGTCAAGAATAAATAAGCGTGATGAAGGAAAATCCTCTGCAAGAATATCATGGGACTAGTCGAGCTGGCCAAGCCAAGCAAACCGAGTTAAAAAGCGATGTAAGGATGGTCGGCCGGTACCAACCAAGCATCTTATCTTGAAGCTCACCAGGGGAGTGTCTATGTCTCTAACCAAGAGAGAGCTGACTCCATGCAAAAGTTTATCCCGCAAGAGAACATTCCCAACAGGATGGTCATTTATATAGAGCATCTTCGTCCATTCAACGAAGAACAACTGACTTCATGCTAGAAGTAGGATTATTGAGCGTGTTGTTTGACCAAGTGGTCCAAACCAATCGAGCCCCACCAAACAACATAATTGATCGTGCTGAGTCGACTAAGCACGACCATTTACACTAAGCTTCTCTGGGGCGTGATGACTCCTTGCATGAAACAAACGTTAGAATCAGTAGTACCATCATTTTATCTCATTATCAGGAAGATGAAAAGGAGCACAACTAGTTCTTGAGCTCATTGTGCAATCATGTTGTCGCAACGACATCTTACAAATAGAAATGTATTTGAGGAGAGAAACTCATTAAAACTTTGTTATGGGAGATTTGTGAGTGGAAACCCTTAGTTCCATCCCTTATTTATTAATAATCGGCCACAGCAGCATCGGGACGCCTCTTCGTTTGATGTGTTAGAGTGTATTTGAGGAGAGAAACACAGTGAATGGAAACTCTTTGTTTCATCCGTTGGCGTCACCCATGATGTTTTACATGCAGGATGTCAACTTGAATGTTCTGGGACTGTGTTCAGTTTGTTACATGCATGATTTTAGAATTATAGCGAATATAATAAATAACAAAATATATACTTTTTTTAGTTTTAAAATAAGGGTCATTAAATGTGAACCCAAAACGTGCAAGGTGATACGAGTTAGATCTCTAGCATAATCATACTCGTGTCAGTCCTGATGCTTTAACTTACTTTCATCACTTGGATCGACACGACAAACAATGCTCGTTAATAAAGTTTTCAAAATTGAATAAAGTTTTCACCCATAAATCAATTAAATAAAGAGAAATTCAGATATACAAAAAAAAACTTTTTTCATTTAATTTTTAATAATTTAAAAATAATAAACTTATTAAAAAATAAACAATTAATAGAAAATTCAAAATAAATTTAGAATGACCAACAAGACACCCATATATTTCTTAAGCCCAGGGAATGTTATAGGCCTAAACGAGTCATTTTATAAAGACTAACCCCTACAAACAGAAGGTATTAAATGTAAATAAGGATTCACTCCTGTGACTTCTTTTTACAATATAGCAGACGAAAGCCTCTCTGACCCCCATCATTCTACTCATCCTTGCCTTAACTCAACAGCACAACTTTCTCTCTCCTTCTTCACGCTTTATTTATTGGGTTTGATTCAAGGATAAACATGAGTTCAACAAGTGATATTTACGAAAATCCCCCTTCTTCTCATGAGAGACATTTGCTAATTTATATTTCATAAATTAGATAACACATATAAATAATTATTCAATCTCAAATTATGTTGAAGTTAGTGAGGCCAAGTTTATAATTGATTTGAAATTAATGAACATTAAAATGGAGTTAAAAAGTTTTTCAAGTAGTTTCTTGGAACAAAAAATTTGTCAGAATTCTAAGTTTTTTCATCAGTTTTTTTAGTCCAGGCCATGGGTTTGAGTTGAGCCCAACCGATCCATTAGGGACTATACAGCAATATAAGAGATTTAAGTTAGTAGGATTTCTAATGGATTTAGTAAATCCTGAAAGGGCAAATTTCTAATGGATTTTAGTCCTCTTAAAAATTGATTTGTAATGGATTTAATAAATCATGTTAAGTTCTATGAAATTGTTTGACAATTTCTATTAGAATTTAAGAATATATTATGATTATTAGACTTTAACAATAAATCATAATAGAATTTATTAAATCATGTAAATTTGACTTCTTAAAACATTAAAAAATAGTCAAACTAGATTCTTAAATTCAATTAATATTTTATTTCAAATATGATAATTAATAATTATATATTTACTAAACTAATTAATTTTTTTTATTAAATTAATGAGTAAATATAAGTTTAACATTTATAAGAGAGAAATTAATTAGTTATTAATGATATTTATTAATAATTACTTATAAATTTATTGAAAATATAAAAAAATTATTTATATTTTTTATTAATTAATAATTAAATAATAAATAGATTTGTTTAAGTATAATTAATCTGATATATTTAATTGATTATTAATTATTAATCATTAATCAATTAAATAAATAAAATTAACTTTAAAATAAAATTAATGAAACCCTGGGCCCCTGCCCGCCGCCGCCCGAATCCGTAAGATCCTGATTTATCAAATCCGAGACTTATGACCGTCTCGAAAGATTTAGGGTAAAACCTGCTCTAAATCGATTACCAGACAGGCCGTCGCCGGAGATGAAGACTTCATATATGAAGTTGAGGGGCAGCCAATATTTCCGGCAGCGTCTCCTCCTTTCGACCCTCTCGTCGACGCCGATACTCGTAGAGGATATCCGATCCGAGTTTACCTCTCCGGGACTTCGTCCCTATGAAGTCTCGCTCTTGCGCCTCCTTGAGAAAATTTCCGATGACTGTACCGTCGAGATCAATGATACAGGTCTGAATTGTTTCACTCTATATACTCTTTTTTTTTCTTTGTGTATACAAATTTGTTTTTGATTTTGATCGTTTTAGGAACTAAACTGAGGTACAAACCGGGGGTTTTGATTGGAGGGAAAAGCGTTGTTCATGACTGTGGCCTAAGCAGATCAATTGGTTACTTTTTGGAGCCATTGATTGTGCTTGGACTCTTCGGAAAGAGGGCTCTCTGTATCAGGCTCAAAGGTTTGATCTTTTATTTTCTTAACAATTTATATTCATTCTTTCCTTTTGTTTTTATATACTGAATAATTTTGTGGTATGTGGATCCGTCTTGATTTAAATGTAAGAATCTTCAGACTTGCTCATTTGGTTTTTTTGTTCAATTCATTAAAAGCCGTTTATTTTAGCTGTTTGACAAAATTTCCCCTTATAATGTTGGCATTTTTGACAATATCGTTCTTTGCTTGTGAGATAGGCTCCTTTGGACATTGTTGAATGCATTGTGTTTGCACTTTCCTTTTTTCTACCTTAGTGATCATGTTAGGAATTTAGCGTAGGAATTGCATTTTACTCTGCTTGGCATGGCAGCTTCTTTCATCCACTCTCAAAAGGCGGAATTTTATTCATACTCTGTATGATTATATTCCATTGTGGCTTCAATTTGAAGCGCTGTAGGAAAGATTTAACTATATGCTTAATATATCATGCAGCCATGTAAGTTTCCCTTTATGCTATTGATGGTTTAGCAATAGACCCTGTTAGATTTCCAAATTGTGGATTAATGGAAATGCTCACTAATTATAGAGAAGAAAACCTTATAAACATCTAATTTTGCTGTCAAAATGGTATTCCTTTCTTTATTAAATAGCCCACTTTTAAAATATTAACATGCTGTTCAAGTTTTTTCTTAATTTTCTGGAAGCAATGTTTTGTGAGTGAAGAAAGTTTTGATTGCTCTCTCTGTATTTCTACTTAAAATAATAATATGCTTCTTATTTATGCAGGGATAACCAATGATTCTAAGGATCCAAGTGTTGATACTTTTCGGACAACTACATTGCATATACTCAAACATTTTGGTGTCTCTTTGGATGGTCTCGAGTTAAAAATTGAAAGCCGAGGTGCTGCTCCTCTTGGTGGTGGAGAAGTTGTTCTTGTAGTTCCAATTGTACCTAGTAGCTTAACTGTCAGTATCAACCATTATACGAGAGCAGCTCTCTTGCCTCCATTTCTATTTTTTCTCTCACACATTCTCTCATACACTCACAAGTATTTATTCACACAATTTGAAAATATGTCCCCCAAATGTTTAGCTACATGGAGCGATTCTCTATCTCAAATGCAAAGGTCTCCATAAACTCAGATAAGTCTGACACTACTTTAAATGCTTAAGCAGGCTACAACATGGATAGATGAAGGAATGGTTAAGAGAATCAGAGGAGTGACTTTCTCAACTAGGGTTTCACCTCAGTTTGGAAATCGCATGGTTTTTGCGGCTCGTGGGGTCTTCAATCGACTACTTCCAGATGTTCATATATTTACGGATCATAGATCTGGCCAATCTGGTGGAAGGTACGTATCTTTTTACTAAAGGCTTTCGCAATCTCACAAAATGTTCATACATTTATAGGCCTTCATTTTTTTTCCTTTTTAAGAAATTACTATTCTTAAGAAGATCATTTTTTTATGTAGAGTATATTTTTATTTACAGTTTTTATTTTAAGAAAGTATTGTACAGTTATAATGTAAAATGTAATGTGTGTATATAATTCAGTGTTCTCTCTAAATACTTAGACTTAAAACATGGTTAAGAATGAAGAATATGTTTAACAAATTGTATGAATATCATTATACTTGTTACTCTTTTAAAATTTTAAATAAAAGAAATAAATATCATAAGTTATCTAAATATAACATTTATATGGTTTTGAACTTGTGATTACGATTTTTTTTTTATCTTTTGATCTTTCAAGATTTCAAATTGATCTTATTTCTTAATACTAACCTTATAATATATATAAATAACTAAATAATGTATATATGTGCGCACACATTAAAATAATGGATTAAAAATTCAAAATATGTAATAAGTAAATATAATGGCATCAATTATAAATTTTCTAAAATTACGTAAACTATTTAAAGCTAAAACTTTATTTGATAGACAATTGCATAAACTAGTGATTTTTTTTTATTTATGTATCTTCAATCCAATAAGAATATCTTTTATATTGATAAGTAAAATTAGCTTGGCAAACTCATAATTAATGATAACAATGCCTTTCATAAAACCAAGTAAACCAATTTCTTGTTATGCTCAATTCACCTCTAAGAAGTTTTAGGAAAACCTCTTTTCTATGTGACAATGTCCTTGAGAAAATGTAACGAACAAACAAAATAATAACATAGGGACTAAGCGCTTTTTTATAGTTTGGCCTAAATAATAATCTACATTAATAGGAAAGAGGAGAGGAACCAATTGTTAAGAAACTATAATGTGTACAAGCAAAAAGAGCTTACGACCACGCACCTCCATAAGTTGAAGTACAAATATTGTCACCAATAAAAATTAGAAAACAGTTTAATTTTATGTAGAAATATAAGAGTTACATAAGGGAGCTAATAAATGAAGGCCGGAACTTATCAAAAGATCTCCACATAGATGCTCCTCAAAAAAGCCTCTATTCTCTCTTTCACTCTTTTCTATTTTTTAGCAATACCTGACTACAACTTATAAGCATGTTCAGACTTACCATACCTCTCTTCCATCTCTTATTTATAAAAGTATAAAGAGATGGAAATTCAAAATAATATATGGTTAACATAATAGAATTGGAACAAGCTTTTCAATCAATTCAATTTTAAAAAGATAATTTGGATAAATCTTCTCAATAGAATTTTTTTACTTATTATGTTAAAATTTTTGAGACGATGTCCTAATAATTGTCCTTTTCATTTTAATAATGTGACAATATATTAGATCTCTTCTGAGTCTTCTTTAAATCGTGAGATACTAAATCTCTATAAGAAACCCATGGGACGTTTGTTGTGCATCGAAATGGGTTCATTGATGCTAAAGTTACACCGAGTACCCTTAAAGTGACGGTTAATGTTGCAATGACATGATATGACAGTAAGACCATTGGTGCAACATGAGATTGGTACATATAATTATCTCTAATTGTCTAACACCCGATGTGGGCCGCTTTTTCTAGAACTCAATATGTAGCCATGAATTGAGTTTTTTTTTTTTTTTCCAGAATCCAGAATTTACAAGGCCCTCATTACAAGGCCCTCAATGCATATGATAATGCAATTGAAGCAACTCTACTCAACAGTTGCACTCTACAATACATGAAGTCCTCCAACTCTAAGGACCTTTATGGGAAAAAACACTCACTTTTTCAAATTTTAAGGGCTTCAACATCTCTAGAGAAGTTGCATCCTTTTTTCATTAAGAACATCTTGTGGTGTTAAATTCCTTCTGAGGTTTGATGCATGCTTGACTTTGGCCCTTATCCGTCCCAAAATTACGCATCGTCAATTTATCACTCCAAACCCAATTTTATTGCACATTGCATTGTTTCTTTTATAAACATTACCACTAGAACATACTCATAAGTAAAAAATAAGTTTTTATGAGCACACACTTGATAGCTAACTAAAAAAATCAACTGATACTGCATGACTCACTGTTATTTAAAGGATACTTATCTTTTTGTTGGACAAATTTACAAATATATTACATATACTAATCTATACTATTTATAGTTGTCTTTGGCATGCTACTTGTTCTTTTCCAAGCTTGAGAATCTCTCTTTATGTGCCCATTTTTCTTGCAATTGAAACATTTCAATTATAGGTACGTTTCATGAGATTGGCATCTTCCATGATTAATAGTAGTCCTCTTCTCAAAAACTCTTATATTCCACGAGCCTTAGCCTTTTTCTTATTTCCTACACGCTCATGGTTAGCAATCACATTTTATGAAAGAGTTGAATTTCTAAATTTCTTTAAACTAATTCTATCATATATATTGTGTCACAAAAATGCTTACTAAAGTGAAGTAAAGAATAGAATAGAATACTCATAAATCATGTTCATCATCATTAACCATCACATTTATTTTTCTCAAATCCCTAATGATAGAACTAAAATTATTAAAATGTGATTTGGTTGGCTGACCTTCATGGTTGTATAAGAAATATTAATTTCTACTTTTGATAAATTTTTTTATGGAGACTTTTGACCATTTACAAAGAGTCCTTGAGATGCAATCCCACCATGGTCTTCTCAAGCCTCTAGTAAGATCTCATTCAACGAACATAGTTGAATCCTTGAGTAAGGTTTTTCATCCATCACTTGCTTTTTTTCTTTCCATTAAACTTAATCTCCAGCGTTTTGAACACCTCATGAGCGCTTCATAAGTCTCCATTGGATTTGCATTTCTCGAAACTTGGTTCTCCAAAATGCAAAACTGTTTCAGCATGCAAACTTCTTGATTCAGTATTTCATTGCCATCATAATTTGATTAACCTTTAATACTAGTTGCTAGAAAACATATTTTATGTAGAAGCGATTATTGACACTGAATAATAATATGTAAAGCAAGCACTATAAAAGGACACTAAGATTTATATGGTTTGAACAAAATGATAACCTATGTCCTTGAGCAAAGATAGGAACTAATCCGCTATTTAGAAACTACACAACCATGCAAACAAAAATGGCACAATAAATGCCCTTTTCCTAATCTAAGTCCACCTAATATCACCCTGAAAGGGAAGCCCCAAACTCTCGTGAGATACAAATTTGAAAATATTCTAATACCTTGTAAGAATATAAGAATTACAAAATAGAGATATGAAGTACGGAGATTTGAATCATACCAAAGGAAACTTAGATTCTCCTAAAAGAACCCTATTCTCTATCTTGTTTTTCTCTTCTTCTATTTATCACTAGTGGCAAGCTATAACCCTTAAGCGCATGCATACTCATCATACCTCTCTTCTTTATTCAGTAAATTTAAAGGGGTGAAAATTTTAGAACGAAATCTAATTCTAGCAAACATTTAAACCAATTTCAATCCAAGAAGATGATTTTGTATGTTCTGAATTTTAGGCTTATCCTGACAAAATTATTGAGATAAATCTCTTAACAAGAAGGTGATCTCAACTAAATGTGATGGTTAGAAAAAAACATTCACATTTCTTCTATGTTCTCACATTCATGCTAATTTTAGCAAGTGGCTGTTTATTTAGAAACCTGACAAGCTAGGAGCAATCAAATAAAAAAATAGAAATCATTTAAAAATCCATTAAGAATTCAACAGAAGCTCGGTTTTCAATTCTCAGGCAATATTTAACGGAGCATGCATGTCCCAATTATCTGTTTTAGGATGTTTTTTTAACTCATCAATTGTTAATAAATTTAGGGGCATTTACATTCATAGCACCCAATTCGTATGTATTTACATATCCCACACCTAAACTTTGTTTGCACATAGCACTTAAATTTTTTATATCAAACACAAAATATAACTATTATTATTTTTTAAAAGTGAAATACACCTTTTCATGCATAGCTTAAAGCATCAAAGTGCTATTTATGTAAATATGAAAAGTGTAGGTGTGAATATGCAAATACATAAGAATTGTGTGCTAGGTTGTAAATTTCCCGTAAATATATATCTTAATACCATTGAATAATTTGCATCAAATGCCTATTAGTTTAATAGCAATTTTACTTGGATATGCACTCACTGACACAAAATTTACTTGTTGACTTGGCAGATCACCTGGCTATGGCATTTCTGTGGTTGCTGAAACCACAACAGGTTGCTTAATTTCAGCAGACATGGCAGTTAGCCATCCAAAAACTGAGATAGATGCTCTCATGAATTTTGAGGAGAAGTCGGAGCTCATGTCTCCCGAGGATGTTGGGACTCAAGTTGCTTCTATTTTACTTGAGGAAATTGAGGGTGGTGGTGTGATTGATTCATCCCACCAGGTATTTATTGAAATTTCTGACACTGCATTTTTAAGGCTTCGGTTTTATGTTTTGAAATTATTTTGTTATAAAAGCATATTTCTGCCAGCCCATCTATGTCCCCAACTTCTTTGAGTACTATATTCACGTAAAATTTACTTCAGCTTTCTTCATTTCATAAGGCATAGCTTTCTTAATGTTTTCATTAAATTAGGAATCCGCAATTGTAATCTGGTCAAGTGGTTCATGGTGTGGTTAAAAATCACATACATCTCAACGAAGCATTTTTACCTTGTTAAATAGAATTACAAAAAAAAAGTATTAAAATATTTAGAAAAGATCATGCCTTTTTTTTTTATTTAAAGCTTCATTTTTTTTCATTATGTTATCCTAAAATTATCTTTCTGTTTCCACAAGGGACTTTTCATTCAGCAGCTGAATTTCATAGTTCTATGGTTGTTTGTTCCTTGTGTTCTTAGGTTCTGATTTGATGTTGAAATTGAATTCAATGAAGCTAAAGGGGGATTTCAAATCTTGTGTTGGGGAGTTCATATTCATAATCAAACTGCATCTCAACCGGATTTCATTTAATTCATTCAATCTAAGCAGCCTTAAAGTTCCCTTCTTTTGTCCATTCAACTTCTAAAAATTCTATAAAATTCATGTTTGAATTATTTGCAGGGTCTCTTATTTCTTCTTTGTGCTCTTTGCCCGCCTGATGTTTCTAAGGTTCGTGTTGGAAAGCTCACGCCTTACAGCATTGGAACACTAAGAAACATTAGAGATTTCCTGGGAGTGAAATTTGTTATAAAACCAGAGCCGACCACAAACACTGTCATTTTAAAATGTGTTGGTTGTGGATTGAAAAACATGTCAAGAAAGTTTTCATGAGCAGCAGGAAAGAAAGCTCCAGTATTTGATTTACAAAGGCAAATCTACTGTTGTTCAAATTTTGGTAGTAGTATCATTTATTTGTATTGTTTTGGTGCATCATTTCTCAATTTGATTATTACAGTTGCTAAATTTACTGCATGTCGCTTTCTGCCTAAGATTTATTGTATAATGTTGAAGCATTTAATTAGTTCAGGCTATCACGGAGCTGCAGAAGGAAACCTGTTATTTCACAGATGCAATTTGTTCATGAGGAAAACCTTAGTGGAAGTTGCTTATTAGAGATATTTTGCTGTATTTTGCTTTCTGCTCAAGTTCATTTAAACTTGTCGTGTTGCTTCCCTTTTCTTTCTGTGTCTTGAGATGCTAGGGGGCAACTAGATGTAGGTATTTTTAAATTAGTCACATAGACTAAGAAAACATTATCGGGGCACATGGAATTTCTTCCAAATCTCTCAGTTGATTACATTATCTCTTAGAAGAATCACATTGTGTATATAAACTAAATCGAATTTAAATTAAGGATTTATGATTAAAAATATTGCTTGATGTATTTAGGAGCTAGCGATAAGCTAAAATTTCTGTTCATTAAGTTAAAAACTCTCATTTGGAGAGAATTTTTGGTGTACTTATTCAATTGCTAATGCCTAAATATATCTTAATATGATATCTTCATATCATCATTCACAGAGGGTAATTGAGGGTTTGCGAAAAATTGAAACTTTTACTAACATGATTTTATATCGTTTTTATTTTGGTTAGTTTTTCGTAATCAATCAAGTCATTCTCCTTATGAAGCACATTATGAAGAACATTATTGCTTAAGCCATGCCATTATGTTTGACATGGCATATGTTACAAATTCTATGATGGCCATGTATGATGATTTTTACAAATTCTATGATGGCCATGTATTTCATTGTTCATTATGTTCTCATCCATATAATAATTATGTTAGGTAGCATCGTTCAATACTTTTACAAACTTCACTTGTCCGAATTTCATATGCACTTTCATAAGATCTATTTCCTCCATTAACTTCACAAGCTTGAGGTTAAGCTTAGCCTAATGCTTAGGGGTTGATTGTTAAATCATTCTAGAATTTGACGTTTTGAGTTTTTTTGTTTCGCTTGATAATATTATTACACCACCTTATGAGCTAAAGACATAGGATGTTGATGAGTCTGAGTATATAAAGAACCTCCAGTCTGAATTATCATTCCTTAGCTTGTAGAAATAAATAATTTAGTTATTCCCTCTCATTTATTACAATCATTATGCATGTTGATTTTATTTTTTCCAGAACTTTCATTGTTATATTGCATATATTTCTTGATTACATAATTGAGCATACACATTGGCATAATGTAGGGTGGCATTTGTTATATACTGGCCTCAAGTTTATCTTCATTTTTTGAGGGAATAGTTATTAATGCCTTGGGGTAATTAATGAGTTAATTTAGTAACTAGCCATATAACTTGTGAAAGTAATATGCCATCAACTATCTCATTTGAACAAGTCATCACTTTTCTTATTTGGCCTTACCATCACTTTATCTTCTGTAGATTTCTTTATATAAAAAAAATGTGTAATCAAGAGCTATTTCATTCAGCAGATTTTTTTTTATGTATAAAAGATTTTTTTTTTGTATGTAAGGTTTTTTTTTTAACGAGAGATATGTTAGTATTAAACATGAAGTTATGTTGTGATACAAAATTTTTTCAAAATTAGTTGGATTTAAGCCGGGCAAGTCTGGTATGGAAGTTCTACTATTGAGAGGTTTCATGGAGAAGTACATAGAGCGTAAGGAGGATTTACATATGATTTTTGTTAATTTAGAAAAAACCTTATGATAAGATTAGAAGAAAAGTGCTTTGGAGAGTTCTAGAAAAGAAAGACGTTGATATTACTTATATTCAATTCATTAAAGATATATATAATATAGTTGTTAAATTGACTAAGGATTTTCCTATTTCAATTCAATCACATCATGGATTAGCTTTAAGCCCATCTCATAGATATGCCTTTGTGGTTTTTCCCTTATTATATTCTACTTGTGGATAAGATTAGAGAGAGAGCACGAAAAACTTAGGGAAATCAACTTTAGAAGCTTTTGTTTGAGTGGATCTAAAATTGAATACATGGAATGTAATTTTAATGACAGTAGATCTAATGGTGGGGTTGTAATAATGGGTGATCAAGTCATTAGAAGGAGTGAACATTTAAATATCTCGAGTCTATTGTTCAAAGTGATGATGATATAGATGGGGATGTTATTAGTAGAATTCAAGTTTGATGGTTGAAGTGGAGGAATGTGTCGAGCATATTGTGTGATAGAAAAAACTCCCTAGATAGAGGAAAATTTTATAAGATGATGATGAAACCTGCAATAGTTTATGGCACAGAATGTTCGTCTATAAAAGAGAAGCATAAAATTAACTTATAAGTGTTGCTAAGATGCTCAGGTGGATGCCGCCATTTACACTTAATGATAAAATACAAAATAAATATGTTCGTCAAAGGGTTGGACTATATTAACTTATAAGGGTTGGACAAGATTAGAGAGAGTCTCATTATATGGTTTGATCATATTAGACATCGACCATCTAATAAACCAGTTAGGAGAATTGATGTTTTAGCTTTTATTTATGTTAAGAAAGATAGAGGTTGACCTAAAAAAGACTTGGGGATGTATAAAAGTGATCTTAATTTATTAAAATTAAGAGGTTGCTTGGTCGGTTGCATTAACAGTGTATTGCATTCAAAATGCACAAATTTTGAAAATTCTGTCCTTTGTTTTTTCAGGAATTGAAATTTAATGTAAAATAGTACTGTATTTGAAATTCACCTCTTAGATTCATATTTCCTAAATTTGAAATTTGGTTGATTTGGCCAAATCTAAAACAACTTAATGTAAAGAGTTATCTGCCTCCTCCAGCTACTGTGGACCGTCAACGCCCATCGCTTGCTACTGCTGGATGCCACCACTACAACTCTGCCTGTCACCGTCGCCTTCCCTTTCGCAGGCATACACATTATTGAAATATACATTTTTCATTTTATTTCAAACCAAACATAAAATAAAATAAAATAATTAATTTATTTTTCACTGAACCAAACTCTAAAATATTTTTAAGTCCAAGATATTATTTTTGCATTATATTTATTTTATAATGCATTATTTTTTCACCAAACCAAACAACTCAAACAAAGACACGACACTCATTATGATACAATGGAGAAAAAAAAATCATGTAATCGACCATATTTAGGGGGATAAAGCCTTTTTATTGTAAAGATTTGCTAGTATTAATATAATATATTTTCGTTGGTATGAAATAATGTACATAGTATTATAAAAATATGAATACCATAATATTATCCTGCCCGTCCTGTGGAAATTTTTGAAATATAAGGTGATGATTCAACCCATTCAGAGTACTTTGATTTTATTGTTGTGGGAAGAATTTTATGTGATTGCACATTTGTTAGACATGATCTCAAGCAGCATTACAAATATTCATGAATGTTTTCTATGTGGATTAAGTACTATGCATGACTTCCAAAATATATCTCCAGTAATTAAAAGAAAATGTTCATTTTTGTTGACATTATAGGCTTTGATATTCAATAATTTTGATTTGATAAGGGGTAAGTCCCCATTCTTTATAATTTAAAATATGAGGAATTGTGGCTTTATTATATACAATAGATTTATTTTCTTTTTTTTATAACTGTGTTGAATTTCTACACATTTTAAAGGCATTAATATGGCTTCATACATATTATGATCATAAAAGTACTCTTGTGAAAAAAATGACCATTTCCTAAATATATTTCTAGTATTGCCCAAGGAAGAGTTAGATGATAGTCATCTCCATTAATGTCTAATATACGTGACATAGTAACTTTAGAAGTGCTTTGATTTGTTTGATTTTGATTTACTTGAGAAGATGAGCGTCGACTGATTGATTTTGTGATGATCCATATAAATTTTATGTTAAACTAATCATTCTTGTAGGAGGATTAAAATTGCCCAATTCCATTCCTCTTCCCCAAGAAAAAAGGCCCCATGATTAAAATTAGGAGGGTCTTGAGACCCTTTCCTTTTGGTGTTATCCACCCTTGAGAATCCCTAAAAAGAGAATTATAGTCATCTTTTTGATATATTAAATGTCAAAATTGAAATGGATAATAGAGCTTGCCAAGATGCAAAAATTTGTTTAGAAGCTAACTTCTTGACATCCTTGTGAATAGATTGTAGGCAACCAAATTTATTGTTCTAAAAGATTTTGAGAATTTAGCTTCTAAATAAATTTTTGTATCTTGGTACGCTTAACTCTATGTTTTCAATTTTTATTTTAAATATATCAAAGGTGACTATTTTTCTTTGTGAATTTTTAACGTGTGGATTTTTCGCAAGGATTCTCAAGGCGGATAACACCCAAAGGTTAATCCTGATGCCTCTTTTCATAGAGGGAGGAAGAGGTCGGGGTGATTTTAATCTTACTCGAAGGATGATTAGCTTAGCACAATATTTATGAGGATCATCACTAAATTAAATCCGTAGAGGCATCTTCTCAAGAAATTCAAAATCAAACAAATCAATGCACTCCTACGTCTTACTCTACAATCCTAGACTGAACATGAATCTAGTATTTGCACTAAACATGCTATTTAAAGCATCTTAAACATTAATGGAGATCACTATCATCTAACTTCTCCTTGGACAATTCTAAAAGGATATTTAGAAAATAGTCTTTCTTCTCAAGAATACTTCTATGATCACAATATGTCTGACACTTTTTAAAATATATAGAAATTTGGACTTACCCCTTATCAATTCAAAACAATTGAATATCAAAGCAGAGAATCTCAATATAGAAAAAACTCACTTTTAATTGTTGGACTTATATTGAAGTCATACATAAAGATTTTTTTAGTACTTAACCTATGTAGAAAATATTTTATGGATGTTTGTAATGATGCTTGAGACCTCGTCTAATGATATTTCACATTGATTTTATTAATGATGTTATAATTGTGGTGCAATCACGCAAATTCTTCGGCACATACAAAATCAAAGTATTCTGAATGAGTTGAATCATCTCCTTATATTTTGAAATTTCTACTGAATCTTTATTAGATGGCCAATCTAAAATGTATTGCCTTACGCAATATCAAATTCCATGTATTTATTCATCCAACTAAGAAATTCAGCGCGATTCATTAAATTCTAAATATTTATTTAGAGCTTAACAATAAATAGATATTAAGAAAATATTATATCCATAAATAAATAAATAAAAAAACATCTAATAATGAAATTTTATTAATTAGTTTTGAAGAAAATTTTCTAACAAATCAAAAGTACATATCAAAAAGATAATGAAAATACAATTGGCTGAATTATTCTGTGAAGAAAACCAAATGAATCGAGATGACACAACATCTATGATCGCGAAGATGTACCAAAAAATTAGAATGATATCTATATTAATATGAATAAGCATGGTTGCTTTTTTTGTCATAATATTTGAAGTCAAGTTCTTATGAATTCTATAAATTCTTGATTGTATATTATGATGAAATTAATTAGCCCGCCCTCTAATTGCTACATTATAAATTGATTTGTAACATTTAGCTTTTTTAAAGAATTTTAGTTTTGAGTATGGTTGTATGTAATTGGTTTGGACATTTATACATGAATGTAATTTCAAAATTCTAAAATCTCTGATGAAGCATAAAGAGTGCTTGTGTATTAGCTGAAGACTCGATGGCGAGGAGCTACTGGTCTGAAAGAGGTTGAAATAATACTTTGATTGTCTGGTGTAACAATGCTCATATACCTCATGTTGTTACTTATTTTATAATATAACAATTTATGTGTTTATTAAAATTAATATATTATTCTATACATAAGAGTCCTTTATATTTTCTTATAACATCTAGTTCACATTCGAATGTTATTCTATCTAGTTCATCATATGCCCAAAAAAAAAAAAAAAAATCCGTAACATTAAAAATGATGAATTATCAAAATATTCTCTTAATGAAGAAAAACATAATAAATAGACAATCGCTAAAATAGAAAATTGTTGTTATATAAAATTGAAACTTTTGATTTTAAAGAAAAGTCTTTTAATAAAATTGTAGAACAATCAATTATTATATATGGAATAGAAAAAAAACCTTATTTTTGTTTCTTGAAGATTTAAATATATTAATATAGGTCTAATCCAAATAGCATTTAAACCTTTAACCTTAAAGGTATTAAAAGCTTCTATCTTAGCATGTTTGTGTGATGGTAGATGTTTAAATAGGGCAAAATCCTTGATGAAAGTTTTAGAAACAAGTTATGTCACGAGCCAATATATTTTAATACATATACAAATTTTTATTTTTTTTTTTCTCTTACTAATGTTAATTTGTATGAAGTAGTAAAATTACAGCTACAAATGCATCTTACCAGAATACGAGACTATTGCATTGATTTATCAAATCTATTTTAAAATTATGAGTACATTTTTTTCAAATATAAAAAGGATTCATCGACCTACAAACAAAACTACACTCATAGAAACTAATTTGTTTGTTCTAATGTAACAACCAATATAGTTATTAAATGAATTGAGTTTTTTTTTTTTTTTTTTCAGATTCATGGATATTATCTGGAGTAAATCCTAAACCCATTATTAATCAATAAATAGACCAAATTATTCAAAATACAGATGAAAAATTAGAAGTTTGATTTAACCTTAGGAGATCTATATCTTTAGCTAAAATATATTTACCCTCTACCTCTCTTCCTTCGTCCTCTACTTCAGTTTCTAAAAGAATGATAAATTAAGAAATAATAAAAGAACCAATAACAAATGTTCAGTTAAATTCACATCAAATCTTATATTCAGTAAGAGATCATACATCGCCTACCCCTTCCGAAATGAACTTTAACTTTAAATGAATTACGAACTTGGAAGTACATATAGGGTTATTTTAATTTATAATTACTTATCCCCAAAGTATTACATTCTTTGAAATTAGTATAAGAAAAAATGTTGAAGAATGTGATACAAAACAATTTTTCAGAGTTATATTTTAAAATTATGGCTGATAGAAATTAGAAAGGAAAAGCCAACATTCTAATATTTTGAAAGAACAACCTCAATACTAATATCTATTATTGATAATACGATCGAAATTGATTATAAAGTATCCAATTCAATCATATGTAAAGGTGAATATTATATCTATACTCCTTTTTTTACTTGTAAGAAATCTTTCTCAACATATAATATTAGGAACTTCTTTTCTAAATCAAATCATGCCAATTAAAATGGCTTCATGGGGAATTATCTCATAATGATTTCATGCTCCTTTAAAATATCAGTTTATTACTAATCCTAGATTAATCATTATAAATGAAATAAACCAAATCAAGTTCAAAACTCTTCATATTAAGAACAAATTCACTATAGTAAATTTCAAGAAAAAATAATAAAATACATCAACATTCAAAAAATAAAATTTGTGGAGACAATCCTATAGCTTTTCGGGAAAGAAAAACACAGTATGTTTCATTACCTTCAATGACTAAGATATGCCTACAAAAGCTAGACCGTGTCAAATGAATAAAGAACTATATTAAATTATGTAAGATTGAAATAAATGAATCATTAGCCAAAGGGATTATTAGAAATTTATTTTCTCTTTGGTGTTGTACATCATTTTAAGTTGAAAATGCTATTAAAAAAGAACACACTAAACATAGGCTAGTAATCAATTATAAACCTTTAAACAATATACTTAAATGGATAAAATATTGTATTTCTAACAAAAAAAAAATTATTAAATCAGTTAAATAACGCTATTCTCGTTTTAAAGTTTGATCCTAAATCAAGATATTCACAAATTCAAATTAAAGAGTAAGATCGATACATAACTACTTTTATCGTTCCATTTGATCATTACGAATAGAATGTGATGTCATTTGACATTAAAAATATGTCTTCTAAATTTCAAAATATAATGAGTGAAATATTTAATCTTTATTCTACTGACATTATTGTATATATCGATGATGTTTTACTTTTTTCTCATACTATTGAAGAACATATTAAACATATCGATATTTTTAAATGACTTGCTAAGAAAATCGGATTAATCATTTCAATAAACATTTTTCAAAAACAAATTCTTTTCTGAGACATAATATTTTGAATTAAACTATATAGCTAATTTTTATAATAATCTTGCTTTAGACACAACCCCTATTTTTGATAGACTTGAACAAAAACTCTCATATTCGGTATGATATTCCATCAGTGAGAAAAATTTTCAAATGAAGTTTAAAGTCTGTGAGGTCATTGACAATCAGTTCTTCTAGCATGTAAGTTTTTTAAGTATTTGTATTAATAAAGCTTTAAATTATTCAGTGTGAACATTTCATTCTCTTCTATAAGTGGTCAAGTTTTTAATCTTCAAGCAATTAGGGGTGTAAACGAACCGAACACGAACAAACAGAGCTCATGTTCGTGTTTGTTTCGTTTGAAATTTAGTTTGTTTGAAATAAGCTCGTGTTCGAAATTGTTCGTGAAATCACTGTCTGTGTTCGTTTCTTAACGAACGAGTCAAACAAGAGCCGAACACGAGCTGTTCGCGAACAACGAGCCAGTTTATCATCCCTAATATTAATATATATAAATAATATCTTATATTAATTATATAACTTATATTATATAAATATATAATATCTATAAGTATATTACTAATATAGTATATGAATATATTATTATTATTAATGTATTATATATTATAATTTATAAAATTTAATTTTTTAAAATATCATAAATTTTTTTATGTATAATTATTTTATATTTCAAACAATAACGATTCAAACACGAACGAACGCATCACTGTTCGTGTTTGGTTTGTTTAACTGACCGAACGAAAAAAATTTGTTCATGTTCGTCTCGTTTACTTATCGAACGAATCGAACATGAACTTATTGACGAATAGAACACGAACTGTTCGCGAACAACGAGCTTTTTTGACAGCCCTACTAGCAATAAGTAGTCTGTATCTTTATTTATTTATGTTGTTTTATTGTTTTCTCAAGAAGTAGAACTTTTTTCCCACCCAAATATCATCAAATTAGGAGCTTATCATTGTGTGAATTAAGATAAAACTCATAATATTGGCCACAATTTCTAAAATCATTGTCAATTGAAAAAGCTCATACCCCATACAAAATAGACAAATTTAGAGGCAATTATAGCAGGCAAATATGAGCAAAAAATTCTAAAATGAGCAAAATAATTTAAGTAGCCATTCACTCAGCGATTAGCATTGGCAACAAATCTAGCCGAGTTGAATAGGTGTTTATTTGAGTTTGAGTTCATGTATTGAGGCCTAATCATGTTTGGCTCGAGTTCTCTACGAGCTTTCAGAAATTTATTTGCGCTCGATTTTGTCTCTCATTGCTTTGTTCGAGCACGGGCAACTCCTTCAAGCAAATAAGTAAAATCATAATGAAGCTTTACATGGATAGCTAGTTCGAAAAATAAGCAAGTCATATCAAATAAAGTTTATTGAGCCTAAACATTTAATATTTTAACAATTATTAGTTCATAAAAAAATATTTAACTTAAACTTGATCATGGACATTAAATTCATCAACATGCATAAATTTAACATGTTTTTTTAATCTTATCTATTTAATAATTGAATATTTATAATAATATTCATGCTCGTTTAATTAGTTAATCAAATGATGGTAGAACAACAAACTTGTCAAACACTCCATTTACATGAGCCATTGCCCACGTGGCATGAAGATCTTGCCAATTATTTATTTTTCCAACTAAAAATTTATGCTTGATATGTGATTTTTAAGACCTTCACCCTGCTTTCTCTCAATTTACAAAAAAAACCTATGTTTTTAAACACAAAAATTTAACTTATCCTAATTTATTTATTATTTAAAATCATTTTCTTCTTGGAAATTATATTTATTTTGGTCAAAATGAATAATAATGTATAAATAATGGCTAAATTTTAATTTAATTTATATAAAGATCTTAAAACTATTTCAATTTAAAAAAAAAAACAAAAGATTAAAATCTTCAACTATTAGGCATTTTGTCATACCACCTAAGCGGGCGGGCTCCGCATGAGCGAGATTCTCATGCCATGAGAAGTCCGACTGCATATGTGGTTGGATGATGGCACCTAAAGGTATAAGTGAGCTAAGCTGACTCGAGCTCGACTTAATAAAAAACTCCTGAACATAGCTCAATCAGCTAACAAGCCAAGCTCAAGCCAAACCCGACTCCACTTGTTAGCTCGTGAACCGACTCATTTAAAAAATAGTTCTTAAAAAATATGCTTAAAATATATTAAATTTCAAGAAATTTTTTCTTTGAATTATATTTAACAATATATCTTACACTTTGTATCAAATTATTTTTTATTAATTATATCCTAAATATTTTATTTGTCATTTCTTTATAACACTAGCTTAAATTAATAGATTTTTCTCTTTCATATTAAACAAACGGGCTTGTGAGCCAACTGGAACTCGTAGAGTGAAGCTCGAGTTCGAACTCGATTAATTAATTAAGCTCAAGCTCAAGCCAAGGGTTACTCGAACTCGACTCAGCTCGTTTATACCCCTAAATGCACCCATTAAAGAAGCTATCTTGCTCCTAACGTTCTCCCAACCACACATTCAGTTTAGTACATGCTATCATTGAAATTATGCCAAAAACAAACAAGTAAACTATACATAATTAATCCTAATGAGAGGCACACCACCTTGGTTTCCAATCCTCCATGGTCGCCTCTCAAACTCCTCTTTAAAATAAATAATTAAATAATGACAAAGGTGTAAGAAAAAGCATTTAACTCCCACAAAAAAAATTAATATATAATTTTTACATAACAGTGGTTGTTTGCTGCATAAGGCATTATAATCTGAATTATATAAGTTCTTTAAAGCAATGACTAGCACCCCTTAGCCATATAAAAGCAAAGAGGTTAAAATCCCCTAAAAGGAACTTGTGATGTTCAGTTCCTAACCAGGTTTAGCACATCATGATAAATTAATCAATTAAAGGCTGCATAAGCAATCAAATCAGCCAAAAACTTTGATGGACTCAGTACAATGAATATATTTGCAAAAGAGCTAAAATAGTTTCTCCAGTTATGGAGGGCATACATGAAGAAACTCATCATGGGAAGGGCTCCAAATGTTAAAAATTCAGAAGCCAAATACAGGATTACATACAAAAAAAAAAGGGAAAAAAAGTGGAACTTAAGCTTCGCTTGGATTGAGGGAAAGCATGGGAAATGAAGTGAGATCCAAACAAATTTATGGGTTGCTTTGTAATCTTCAAGCTTTTCTTTTCTTTTTTTCTTTTTTTTTTGTTTTCTTTCATACAATCCCATCATCTCCCTTGAATAAAAGAAAAAAAAAAATCTAAGATACAGAGCCAGAGAGGATGCTTACATGAGGCATCAAAGAATTTACGCCCAAATCTCGTGAATAATTCCATGTCTAGTCCTAGAAATGAACAAACCTGCAAACAAATAAAAGATAATCAGATCATCTGCAAAATAAAATCAAAGGCAATTGTACACCTATATGCAACGGGTTATGTTAATCAAGTTGTTATCAGGACAAATTGGGTTCAAGAAGTTCTTGAAACAAAGACAGACTTAACTGGCCTCCAATTCGGAACTCAACCAAAAACATCTCAGACAAGCCACTTAAGTTGGTCCTAACTTGATCTTCAATATTAAGTTACTAAATTTGCCCGAGGAACATACGAAGTTCCCCATTAATCGTTATTTGCACAAAGAACTTTTTAACTCAGTATTTTTCAGCGAAGTTTTCATTAAATAAATTCTCCAAAAGTACTCGTACTCAATTTGAAACCTTCTTGTTTTTTTACTCAATTTGAAACTTATATGCAGTTCCATGACTACAATTCGGCTTCAAGACAAGCTCAGATGGTACCCAGCTAGTTATAGGTGAGTTTAACCTATGAATTTACTATGTAATTGTATTATGCGGCCAATTCTACAAAGTCAAACTAGCAAAGTCAAACTCAATCCTCATCTATGAATAAAAGGTTAATAGTTGAGCTCGGGCATAGCAAAATAATATGAATCTAGCAAGAATTTCTCTATAATTTCTTAACTTCTTGATTGTTTCTCTATAGCTCAGTTACAGTCACCCGACTTTATTTAAAGGAGTTTGATCAAGAGTCTTTGTAAACTCCATTCTTTAGGATACCCAATGAGATCAAAATTCTCACTCTTATTATAGCTCTTTGGATTTGACTCATTTCTTTAATAAAGTATTAGAATCCTTTCAAGGAAACTTTATCGGATTGTTTGGTTTGCTGAAAAAGAGATGCAATGTATTGTATTTGGAATACTTTGAAGTTGTTTGGCTCGGTACAAAATAAATGCAAGACTTCACATTTTTTTTGCTTTGTTTAAGAAAAAAAAGAAATTAATATGCGTGGCTAGCAGGCAGATTGCAATACAGTAGGGAATATTTGTTCACACAAGAAGGATCCCATACAAATGAAATCCTGACCAAATTTTATGATGTCACATAGGATAGTTCTTATTCATTTATGTTTTTCTCTTCTCTCTTAAAATCTAAGCTCATCCTTTTTGTCTAGGCACCAAAGGATCTCTCTAAAACGTAAAATGCTCTAAGAAGTAATCAATTCTCATGCTCATTCTTCATCTCGGGAGATTGCCTTATCTTTATTCTTCTCGAAAATGGAAATTCATAATCTTAGTGAAAAGGCATCTAACAAATGAAATGACAAGCTTTCTGCCAATCCACAGAAAGGTAAATTGCAATTTTTTACAAATTGGGAAATATTAATAAGATTAAGTTAAATATAAACACGATATGGAAAATTTTAGTAAAAGATAAATCTTCAAGAAACTACTTAACATTGTAAATATTTTTGGCATTTATATTGATATTGCTTCCTCTTCTCCCGGGATAACAAAAAGCATTCTGGCACAACTTACTATGACTAAAAAAAGGGGCATGGATTAAGTTGAGGTGCGAAGCAAAAATCTTTTCTATTAAATAGAAAGCAAGTGATGAATGGGATGGAATTGCTTAAATAGCTACTTTATGTATTAGAGTGGGGTAGGACATGCATTGACTTGCATCAGTAGCAACTAATGAACTCTTTCAAATCTGTTGTGCTAAAAACTATCTCTACAAAAAAAGTTACCCTCTTTCATATCACATCAGAGAAAGCAAAAAATATTAGGACACTTTCAGTCACCCTAAACTGACTTGAATCTGAACTGAACACAGATAAAATCTGACCAAAATTGGATTCCTTTTTGGGTCACACGATATAGAAGTTTAAACCTTCCCTTCTTTTCCCTTCAATTTTCACAATAAGTAGCTCCAAACCAAGCTTTTAGGCATGTGTTATAAAGCTAAAGAAAGAATATTACGAACTAGTCATGCATTTGATTTTAAATAGAGCAATTTATAATTCCATCTACATGATACTTTCTTGTTGGATATGAAGGACATAATTGTCAAATGAAGAATAGAGGCCATCTTAAAGATTTGGAAGGAGTCTTTTGAAGGTTGAGAGAGCATAACGTTGAGACAAAAACAAAATAGAGACCATCTTAAAAATTTGGAACGAGTCTTTTGAATGTTGAGAGAGCACAACTTGAGACAAATCCCATGCAATAGGGAGTCCTCAGGCAGGCGAGAAGAAATAAGAGACACTCAATTTAACAATCACTGATTTTTTTTTTTTTACATATATCAAATACTTGAATCCCTATAATATAGCCAACATAATTATAATTTTATAATTTTACCTATATGCCTCTAAGATATTCCCTTATCGAGCAATTATCATAAGATAATTATTCATTATACCCAGCCAATTTTATATCCACATCTACAATCCCATTCTCCTATATAATAAATATAGGAACTTATACTTATCATAGCTTCAAAATATACTTTTTTCTTTTATTCTAATTTTCCATTTATTTTAGCAAATATCCCAGATATTAGAATTATAGCAACTACAAATAACATATACCAAGGAACCTCACTTTCAGTATCTTTTTATAATTCAAAAATCTTTTCATGATCAATACAAAGTAATAAAAATCAAAGATGACTGTTGAAATATTTCTATTGTAATAAGAAACTCTTATCTCAAACTACAACTAATTAGTACTAGGAGATACTTCAGCATGCATATCTTTAAAAACTTTAGCATACCTTCAGCACAGCCTTTTTTCATCATTCAAACTAAATCAATTCTTGTAGTACATGATCATCAATCTTCTTAAGATCAATAAAAATTGTATGAAAATACTTCCATTGTTCTCCATATTTTTAAATTATTTTTTTATAAAACAATTATTTTTGTACTATATCTTTCTAGAATAAAACCAAATTAATTCTCCAATATACTTCTTCAATAATTAAATATTTTTTTAACATTCCAAAAAATATTGAAAATATCTGACAATCAAATGGCTACAAAATCAATCATAAATCTCGAAAGATTTATTAACCACACATCCATATTTACATATTCATTTCTATAATACCCAACTTATTTATCATTACCTAATTTATCACACAACATTAATTATATAATATAGTCATTACAATTACAATTTAAAAAAAGCAAACTTTACTAAAAGCATAAAACTCCACAGGAGTACACACCAAATTGAAAATAATTTAGCATTTCTTTGACCTAATTCTTGATCAATTATATCACCAAGATTTAACATAACAGGAATATTGTTGTACCTTGGTCTACAAACCAAGTTAGTTGCATTGAGATATAGAATGACTGCATGTATCATTGACATTAATGTTGCACAAACTGAAACTTCAAACTGGTCATTATAGAGAGGTCTGTAGATAAGTGTTTTACTAAATAGACGTAACAAACACCGAAATTGGGTTTTAGGAGTTAACAAGTCAGAAAATCCCAGATTTAGCCCGATCTACCAAATCCAACCGGTGAAGATTTACCAACTCTAGCTGAAGGCATGAATTAGAGATTCAACAATTTCAGTCAATGAAATGACTGTGAGAGAGCTGCAATGGAAAGAAAGATTTATTTCTAAAATAATTAGCTAACATGAGAAATTAATCAATTACTTAAGAAGTAATTACTGTATGTTTAATCACTTATGGAAATTGGATTTTAGATTTATATCTCATTTACTAATTAATAAGAAATATCACTACTCAATAAATATACACCATCATCATTAACTTTATCCCAAGTAGCTTTGTTAAATAAATAGACAACTAACATTTATTATTAATTTCTTAAAATATTAATAAACAATAAACCAATTAATAGACTGATCACTATTTAGTTAGTTAATAATTTAATTATAATTATAAAATTAATAAATTTTAAGCTTTAATTAGTGTTTAATGATTCAAATTAGGCATTCGGTACTGCAACAAAACTATTTCATAGATTAATTAGAAAATGATTTATAGACATAGCACTAATTAACACAAATAACCTTATGAAATAATTGTAATGATGAATTCATGGTCGAATTGCTAAACAACCAACAATTAAGCTATCATTAACTTTTCTATTTTCAATTAAACATAAAATCACAGTTAGTTGTAGATTTATTATCTAATCCCCGCATCATTTTTTGATTTATCCACATAATCTTCTGTTACTAACCAAGCTTTCACAATAATTGTCATTTACAAAATTTTTCTAAATAAATAATTGTTTTTACATTAGACTAAAATTAATCACCAATCCAAATAAAAGTCCAAACTTTTAATTCCCTAATTATTTAACTAAATGCCAAATAGATGAGTAATTAAAACAAATCACAAATATTGACTATTAAGCATTCATGAACAAATTAACTGAAGCATTATAAGCAATTTACAAATTTAGATTGATTGAATTTTGCTACCAACAAATAGCTCCTAAATCTAGCTACATATAACCAAAATGCTACGGTTCAAGATGAAACAGCGAAAATCAATTGCCGATTTTCGAAAATTCCTTACCTTGAACAAAGTTGTGAACCCTTTCTAGAACTTTTTTAACAAGCCGATTGGTGAGTTCAAAGTAATCATCTTTTTCTTCTTTTTCTTCTTCTTCTTCTTAACTTTCAGAGCTCCATTTTTCTTCCCGGAAGAAGAATTGTCTTTAATTCGACCCTTCACCTCGGCCACTTCCATCCCTTCCTTCCTCTTAATAGACGGAAGCATCACTCTTATCTTCCTCTCCGCCTCCAACCTCGCTGCCGCTGCTGCCCTGCTCATCGAAGCCGCCGCAATCCGCGAAGCCGATAGGAGCGCCCTCGCCGCCGCTACGTCGATCGCATCGTCCCCGACCGGAAAATATGAGAACCCCTCAGGATCTTTACAAACAGGGCATAGGTAATTGAACACAGACTCATCGGGAAGGCAGGAGAAGTGGGCGGCGGCTGGGCAGCGGATGCAGCGAGCGATATGTGCGACGGCGGCGTCGCCGGATGGCGGCGGAGGTGAATCGAGGACCTCGAGGCAGACCGAGCAGAAGAATCCACGATGGTGACGTAGAACGCAGGAGGTGCAGAGGTGCCGGAAATTGGCGCGGTGACCGACGTAGTGGAGAGGCCACTGGTTGCGAGAGGAGCACAATTCGTTGTCGCATCGGCGATCAGCGACGATAGGGTCGGCAGCGAAGATTTTTACTGCCGTCGTCATGATTCTGGATTGCTTTGTGGAATTAGGGTTTCGCGTCCTATGATTGAGTTCCATCTCAAACGGCTTCGTGAGGTCGGTGAGAGCTGAGCTGATGGATTTTCAAGCTAGGGCATGAAACAGATCGAATCGAGATCAATTTGTATCGATCATTTTGAATTTCTGGATGGACAAGCTCAATTGTAGGACAAAAATGTTATTTACGGAGGATGTCCTAGCTTTATCACTAGGAGTAATGAAACAATTTACATCAAGCATATATCTTTTAAGAAGCAAATGGGGTCATGTGTTTCAAAATCATCCAAACATAGAACATGAGTAGAATTAACATTGCCTCCGCTTAAAAGAGAACATCACAAGTTTCGAGGTCTTTAATAGTAATTTCCGCATATCTCTTTACTTATAACTAAATGATACGAGTTATAAGTAAAAGGATAAACAATTTTATGATGATAGATTGCATCAGTATTCCAATGACAAGTAGAGTCATTGGTAATAAGAACCTTAGAAATAACTTCAATACAAAAATCAGTAGCATTAAGATTATGAGAAAAATTCCAACAATCGTTCTAAATAATATCCTTGAGTTTTGTATTAAGAGAAAAATTAAATCAAATAAAAATAGAATCTCCAAAATGCTCTTTAAGAGAGACCTCATCGAACCAATGGTCAACATAAGAAAATAAATAATTATTAGTAACTTTGAAATGTAAGGCGTTTCTAAACTTATTAGCACTGTGATAAGTTTCTTTCGAAATGGAGTAGATGCAAAATGAACATTATTATACCAAAAAGAACAATAATAATTAAAAGTTCAATCTTTCAAATAAAAATAAGCGTTTTAAAATTTTCAAATAATTTTGATTTTGCACATAATATTAATAGAGTTGAGAGAAGGAAAACCAAAACTAATAACATGATTAGGTAAAGCAATATTAGTTAAGGAAATAGTGAGAAGCTTCTTATCATCATCAATATTAAGAAAAAATTAGAAAATAAAATAGAAATATTTCTCCTCAAACCTTTAGGTAATAAAGTGGCAAAACCAATGATATAAGAACCTCCAAATAGTGAATTTAATTAACTAAAGTCTATCTGTATCAAATAAAGTTCTCTTCCAACCAGTAACCCAAATTTGAATTTGGTTAATAAGTTTATAGCAATCAATAATAACTAAATTGAAAAGTTTTAAGATTACTCCAAAGTAATTCCATGATAATGGTTTAATAGGAGAACACATAAAGTACAAACATTATATTGAAGATCACGCTCAATCAATGTTTTGAAAACTAAATCGGACATCAAACCAAAAGAATGAAAGGTTCATGGCTCATTGGTTTGATCGGGGTGATCTAATTAATACAATAATAAAATAATAATAATAATAATAATGAATAAATAAAATACTTTGAGTGGCTTTATTCAATGGAACTTTTTCTCTTGAGTGGTCCACTCTGATTTTTTAAACGTTGCTATCAACTGTTTTAAAAAAGTAATGACATGTTTAAAAATATTGATGTAAAGACTAAAAGTTTACTAAAATTATTAAAGATGTTATAAATAAAATTAATATGATGAGAACCATCTTTACTAAAGATAAGAATACCAACAATATCAATCAAATGATTTATAGTGTCAACATAACTATTTCTAGCCAATTGATTATCAAACATAACATAAAGAGAATGCATAGTGATGGCAAACAGATGAGAAGAAAGAGGAAAATCTTACCTAAGACCCAAAGAAGAAAAAATAGTAATTTAGCTCACTATTAATAAGAACAAAAAATTAACATCAGAATTGCAAGTAGCAATCCAAGTAATGAAAATACGAAGAATATCAATCCTTTGCAATTTTTCATAGAAAAAAAATTTATTGACCTTATCGAAAGCTTTAGTGATGTCTATTTTAGCACAAAGCTTTTTTAGCATGATTACTAGAATATTAAAGCCATAAAGAAGCTCATTTGCTAATATAATATTATCAACAATCTCACGACCTCTAATAAAAGTAGCTTGAGCAGGATGAATGATCTTAGAGAGAATCACATTAAGCCTATCAGCCAGCAAAATAACCTTTGATTTTATAAAGAAAATTGCATAAAGAAATATGATGATAGCCAAAAACAGATTTAATGACATGACTTTTAAGGATAAGCAAAATAGTTGAATGGTTAACTCTATGGGGGATTTTAACATTGGTAAAAAATAATTAATTATGAAAATACAGTTTGTGCCAACAATATCCTTATCAAACTCGTTTTCGATGAGGCCCAATTCTCTTCTTTAGAAGCCTAGGATCTAGTCACAAGACTTTCTTATTGACTATTCTAGAGAACTAGTGGTGGACCCACCCACATATAAATTTTAAACACTTCTTGACCCTTGTTGTAAAGTCCCACATGCGTGGTCACAAGCCCGCATTTGTCACTTAAGATGGCTAAGACCAACATGTGAAGACTTGGGAATGAGTTCCCATAGGATCAACTGGTCTTAGGGTAAAACTGGGTGGCTTGGTCTTGCACACAAACACACTTGAACTCACCATAAGTTCCCCAACACACCCAAAACCATCAATTCACCTAATTGATCCATCTCCCCATTGATGTCCACAACCACTCCTTAACTCTTTTGAAGAGTCATGTAGGTGGCCCTAAATCCTTAACCTTTGGTTATGATGTTTGGGACCAACATGTGATGGCCTCAAGATGAATTCTCATAAGGTTCATATGACTTTGGGAAGGTTTTCCATGGCTTGCATGATCACCACCTAAAACCACCCAAATTTGTCCAAATACCAAAAAATTTCTCCAATTCACCAAAATTCCCAAAAATACCAAAAAATTGTCAAAATTCCCAATTTCACTCAAAACTTCACCAAAATTGATTCTAGCCATCCAGTTTACCTTAATTCACCAAAAATTCCCCCAAATCTACCAAATTCCCAAAAAATGCACAATTTTACCCAATGTGTCTAAATTTCACCAAAATTTCCAAATTTCCCAATTTCCTCTACCTCCAATCAAGGCTTTATGAAATTCATCATGACAAATTTTCAACTCCATTTAAACTCCACTAAGCCCACCATACCAATTTTAAAAGCCCAAAATTAAACTCTTTACATTAAATTTAAAAGCCCAAATTCCAAACCCAATTTTTAACCTTTTTCAAAATCGAATGAGCCCACTTGATATGGAATTCCCCTCTCATCCATTTGAATAAAATCAAACCGCAAGTCCAAAAGTTCATAATTTAATAAACAAAATTTGGTCATATACAAGCCTCTAAGCCATGGCCAAGCCACATGCAAGCCTCTTTAGCCCCACACATTCCATTCTCCCCTAAATAACAAAAGGACGGCCTAATTTAAAGCCTCTAAGAGAGTGATTCACCTCATCCAAAGCCTATGTTCAAACCCTAGCCCTATGGATGGGACTTCATGACCAAAGACCAAAAAAATCACATCAGCCACCATGGGGAGGCGAATCAAGCCCTTTCCATGGATCTAACCCAAGTCAATCCCAAAAGTAGCCCAAAACCCATTCACTTCAATCGACTCATGAACACCTGTCGGCACTATTTTTGGTGTGGGGTTTGCCCGTAGGAAGCTGTCGGTCATCGGAATTGAAATCCCGTTGCTCGCTTCGGAAGGACGTTTTAAAAAAATTTAGTTTTGAAAAAGATGAAGTCAAACTGACCCCATAATTTTCATAGTTTAGATGAAAGAGCACTTTATCTCAAATCATGTATCTATCCCGAAGGATGAATGCAAGAATTGAGAGTGAGACTCGATCAAATAAACTAAAGAAAGTTATGACATTTGTTTGGTCTACGAAACCAATGTATTGGCCGACAAGTTCCCCTATTTAATATAAGAAATTAAATAGGGTTTATATTATGCTGGGTTCGGGAAAAGCTTCCTATAGAGTTAATTACATCTTAGATAACTGAAGTTACCTAA